>NC_056738.1:459118454-459233454 GCF_019279795.1 Protopterus annectens
AATAAAACAATTAGATTAAATTATTAAATTAAAACTTCAATGATTTAAAGGATGCGCCTTCAAGACAGGCTTTAAATGTACATATCCAATCAAACCTGGTGCTCTATATGCCCTAAATCTAAATATCCACTTAGTCTCAGCTAATTTCAATTTATTTCCTAAATCTCCCTTGCTCTTATTAGTCCCAATCATTTATAAAATAAAAAACACAAACCTATGTCCAATATTATTGCACACATGTTTACAGAGCACACTAGTGGAGTCCCTCCTTCATATATACCCTAGATGTTCTAAGATATTTTCTTTGAAAGAATGTTCAGTCTTCCCTACATAAAAACATAGACAAGCTTTACACTGGGCCAGATAAACTAGATGAGAAGATGTACAATCTGCATGGAACTTGGGTTCAAACCTAAACCCACTAACTGTATGTATAAACATTTTTTCTTCAGGGATGGAACTACAGGCTTTACATCCTCTGCATGAGTAAGTGCCCATCCTGTCTGACCATATCACACTCTTACCCTGCCCTACAGTATAGCATAACTCCCTTTTCAAGGTCTGTTTATTCTTGAACCTAAAAGATGGACGTGGACCAACCAAATCCTTAATTTAATCATCAGCCAACAATATGGACCAGTTCTTCTTAACAATACTACATATTCTGTTTACATCATTTGTATATGTCAAGCCAACCTTATTCCTCCTGGACCTACAAAAATTCATATTATTGCTCAAACTGTTACTTTTACTGTTTATAAGAGCAATATTTAAAAATTGTCCCTATTTTTGGGCCTTTGTCCCCCATTATGTATGGCTTTGTCCAGATTTCTTGCTGTAAGATGTTGAGAGCTATACATAATACCTCTGAATAGTTCCCATCATATCTACACTTATATAAGGACCCTGCACCAGAGGAATAGGATACAATGAAGATTACAACCTGATTCATCCAACTTTGAGAAGCTGTTCAGGTGCTTGACAATGCAGGCAGGGTGGGTTGGTGTGTCTATCCTTAGGAAGGATGTGAACATGTCTGGCAGAGTGTGTTCCACTTCTGTAATCCTGAGAGATTATGTCTATAAGTTGACATCTAACTAATGTGTGTGGGTGAGCTTGGAGGCATCACTGTCACTGGGCCCAGGATTAACCTCATGATTGTAATGTGTAAGAGCACACCTCCTGAGGAAGGCAGAGTAGCTCCCAGTTCCCTTACCATTGTTTCCACTACAGACCACATGGCTTCACAAGGATTGGGGCATGAGGCAGTAAGGGGATTAAAACTGCCAGATCCCTTGCATCTGGGATCTGGCATACAACAGCCACAGAAACCAGAAGGACAGTGACATGGGACAGTGCTCAGGGTGGAAGGTAGAGGCTGGGGTAACATAACTCATGAAGGACACTTTGCTTATAAAAAAAAGAATACTCCACAAAATGCATTAACAATGGAGTTAAATATATCCATATTTGTGGTTGTATCTGTAGATCATTAGATATATCTATATATAAGAGATGAGCCTTCTCACCTGTACAGAACTATGTCATATGTCTTTGCTTATATTGATATTTTTCACAGTATTTTTGTACAATGATATTTACTATGTCTTGTAGCTGGGTGATCACTTCACTAATTATTGATTACACAGTACAGCTACATTTCTTTCCTCTCACTTTTCTGACGTAATTAAAATAATATCTTGTTATTTCTTTTAATCTTTCAAGGTCTGAGGTTTTAGCTTGAGATACAAAATTAGATAGGCAAACTGAATATTTTCTGTAGCTCACGTAATCAAGACATATGCATTAGACTAGGTTAATTTTTTCAAGCCATTATGTTACCCTGTCTACTGGATTCAGGATAATTAATTAATGTTTTAAAATTAATAACATAAGATCTATCCTGTCACCTGTACACTCGGCTTGCCTGACATTTTATATAAAACATGCACTGGTACTTCAAATGTGCCTTAGATATCTATTTCCTCTGTGGTTATATCAGAATAATCACATAAAATGGTTTAGCAACTTATTCACAGCTGATTTTCTAGCCATTTTGCAAATATATTTTTTTTTACTCAAGATATAGAATATTGTATAACTTTGTCAGAGTCTGCTCAGTACAAATTACTTAAGAGGTTAGTTGAGCTAAAAATGTGATGTTAAAAATGCGTAATTTTTTCTTTTTTCTTTTCACATGGGCAGTAGCTCCCGTGATTTATGTCTCATGTTATTACATATGTTTTCTTATTTCAGGCACATTTTCCACACCAATTGCATCAGATATTCATTCTCATGATCATAGCAATGCACTTTCTGGTACTGTTCTACATTATTTTACAATTTTAAGAATGCTTCAGTCTTAAAAATATCAAATTCTGCTACGTATTCTCAAATACAGTGTACTGTCAAAGGTTAACAGCTAATACCACATTAAATGGAACAAAGACATTAGTAGCCATACTGAATATACTTACCCTATATTTACTCTATGTATTATAGAGCTTAACATAAGAAACTACTGCTTATTTCATATTTCTTATGATCTTAGCATATGATAGTCTAACCTGTATACTTCCAGAAAGTCACACATTCAGGTGGTTCCTTATCTTAAATGCTACTAATAATTTTATGGTCATGGCCGATGGTGACCCCCAGCCCTATTCTACATCCTATATGCTTTTGCCATCCTTCATGTAGAAGAACATCTGCTGGTGTTATGCACACATTGGACTGCTTTCCTGTGTATGAGGCATATGGATTCCTTGTTGATGAACTGTAAATATTTGAGGACTTGTTCATTGCAACCAAAAAAAAATAAATAAAAATGCAGACAAAGATTAAAAACTTTAAGATGGGTGGACATTTTAGCTGGAAAAGATAACACATTAATAGTCTTAATTCATCCATATGTAGACATCATTATATCAAAGAAAAACACGGCAAATGAGAAACAAATAGCAGTAAAGATTGTTCAGCCAGCACAAGTTGCTACTAACAGTATTACAGCCCTGGATATTCTGAATGTCCTGCAGGTGGGACCTTTCCTTTTTCCACAAAGGAGACTGAAATCCAAATATAGAAAACCAGAAGGAATAGGAGAAAAAGGTATGCAGTATTGACTTCCGAAAACAATAAGCGGATGGAGGCATCAGAACAGATAGTTAACCAACTGATAGTTTTTAACTTTCCCACCATTTATAAACTGCCAATAGAAGAAGCATCTCTTTTAGAAAAAAGTTTAACTTTTTTCCCTATCTTGTAATGGAAATTTATCAGAAATACTTATAGACTTATAACTATTTACTAGACAACTGAATTTAGGCATTGCATTGCCTAAACAAAATGAAGCTAAATATGGTTTATTAAAGAAGCCTGGCACTTTTAATCCTAGTAGCCACCCTATTGTTACAAAACTTGAAGAAATCTGTGAATAAAAAAAAATACATGCTTTTTAACACATCTAATAGGCATGGATTTTATAATTTATCAGAACAATGAAGGTAAGGTTTTAAACAGTTTAGTTAATAATCTTCTTCTTCTTTCGGCTTTTTCCCAGTTAGGGGTTACCACAGCGAATCATCTGTCCGCTCAAGATTGGCAGTGGAGTTTTACAGTGTCGAGTTGCCAGCCTGATGTCCAACCTTCCACAGAAGGCACACATGCACACACACACACCTAGGGCCTATTTAGAGTGTCCAATCCACCTACAGCATGTCTTTGGGATGTGGAAGGAAACCCACGTGACCACAGGGAGGACATGCAGACTCCACACAGCAGGCACCCCAGCCAAGGATCGAACCAGAGAACCTCTTGCTGTGAGGCAGCAACGCTAACCACTGCACCACCGTGGCTACCAGCTTAGTTAATAATGATAGTTATAAAAGGATGTGACAAGGGGGCATAGTGCTAATGAATATATGTGATTATGTACTAGCAGTGAATCAGTTGCTGCATAATGAAACAGTATATAAAGAGATTAATGGTAATGAAGTTCGATTGATTATAACAAATGTTAACACTATAATTCATAATATGCCAGTTAATAATTATATATCATTAAAAGCTATGAATTTTTTTTCTATATGCCCCATCCAGTAATTCCAGTATGTTATAAAGATGATAAAACTACCCTGGTGAGACCTATTGTCTCAGGGAAAATTTGGATAGCTGGGACAATTTCTACATTCCTGGAAGAGAAGATTTTGAGATTAGTGTGACATACTTTGAGTTATATGTGAGATAATAAAGACTTATAAGTTATATTTATGGGACAAACAGAATGAATGTATGAATTACACACTTGTGACATTAAATGTGAAATCCCGCTTATACCCAATGACAATGAATTAGAAGCCTTGCAAGCTTCCTTATTATAGTGGCGCTGGTGATATAGTAAACTAAAGAGAAGAAGGGAGATTAATCCAGTTTTTGAGGAGTGTTTTACCCCTGTTTTATCAAAGAGACGAAAATGAGATTGATTTGATAACATGTTTTGCTATTGTGCCACGGTCAGTTTTACAGAAATGCTGGTTTACTGATATTGCTGAGTTTAAGGAGGTGCTTAATATATCGACTTGCTGTCACTTTAGTATGGCACCTAAACTCTTAAATGAATGTTGCAATGTAGGACCAATGCTCCTCTGTAGTGAGTTGAAAATACATCTCAGTTGTCTCCGATTTTCAGTAATCCCTTGTTTTGCTCATTACTTTAGTCCCTCAATGTTTGCATGAAAGCAGTGTTTACAGTCCATAAATCAACCTAAATTAAGGTACACAGTGCAAAGTCTGGTTGCAGAAACTGCACATAAATACAGACATTGTAAACTATAAAGTTTTTAAGAAAATAAGATTCAAGCAAATGCTCATTATTTTGGGTCTTTGCTCTTTGTTCAGGTAATTTTTATGGCACTTCCTTTTTATACCTAAAATAATAAGCATAGCGGCCTTGACAAAACTGAAAATGGCAGCGAAATCACGGAAATCAAAGGAAGTACAGATTTTTTAAATGAATGAACATCTACTACTAACATTGAGATTAGTACTATTTGTGAGTTAATGTAAGTGATATTAGAGCACAACATATTTACTTTCAATGGTGTAACTTATTTATAAAAGAAAGGGAGGGCAGCCAGTACACCAGTGGCTAACAGATATGCAAATTTAGTGATGTCACAGTGGGAACAGTGTTATATATTTAATGATAATGGTTATAAGGAGCACTTAAAATTTTATAAGAAGTTTGTGGATGTTTTTATGGCATGTTATAAAGCTTTTTGATACTTTTTGCAATATTTAAAACAAACAACCACATTTTTAAAATTGAAGAAAACTGTTTCAAAATATCAAATAAAAATGAGGTATAGGAACTTCCATTTATAATAAATTCATATGTGGATAGACACAGCATGCACACCAGTCATATTTTTAGACATTTTGTTAAGGAGCAAAGACAGAGGATAGATAGATTGAATACTAAAGAAGAAGAGGCAAAGCAACAAATTAATGAATTACAATTACATTTTGAAGCTGAGAGCTTATGCACTTAAACAACTTGATGCAATTCAGGATAAGATGGTTGCAGAAGAATTGAAAGGAATTAGGAAGTTGTATTCCTCTGATAACTTTAAAAGAATTGATATGGATAAAGGAAATCAGTTGAGGGTTACTATAAATTATAACAAGCATACTAAGGCAGTAGAATATATGGTTAGAAGACATTGGTGTATTTTACAGTCTGCTAATTAATTGAAAATAATGTTAATGAACAAACCTAGTTTTTCTTATAGAAATATTCATAACGTAAAGCATAAATTATGCTACAAAGAACAAGCAGTGAAGAAAGATATTAAGTTTAGTAATTAATTTGTAAAATTAATAGGAAGTTGAGAGAAAGAACTTGTGATTATGTTTCTGAAATTAATAGCTATGCGACAACTAACATGCTATACAAACATATACAAGATAAGGGGGTTGACCATATGTTTGAGTTTCCTATGTTATAAGAGATAAAACTTGACAGTAGAGGTAAAGACATATGAGGTAAAACTGAAAGTGAATAATACAAATGGATTAACACATTCATAGCTGACAAAGAACCAGGATTAAATGTGGTTGTCTGTTTAAAACGTATTTTAAAGCAAAGAAGTGTAAGAAGATAAGTAACTGCTTTGTTTAATATTCATTTTAAGTCCTATGATTATGTCATGTGTTTAATCTGTGCATAAGGATTTCTTTTATCAGCAGCTGGTCTTAACACTTGAGAAAGCTGTATTGTGAAAGCTGTAAGGGCTTGTGTATTTTAATGTGTGTCCTGATTATTATTAAAGAACTTGTGATTCCTTGAGTCATTATTTCTTTGTTTCATTTTTGGATTCCCCTGTTACACTGGCAGAAATGTACTGTAAAGGTAATAGTTTCTTTCAGCTATTCCTCTTTGAGTTTGCTCTGTTCTTTTTCCATCTTAAAATATTGACTAAATTGGTGAAACTACCAGTGTGGCTAGGTGTGCAGCTAAAATTCTAGTTACCACAACCGCCATGCTCACAATGTGGGAGCCATGACCTATGTCTTTACTGGACTTTGCATTTTTTGTAACTCATTCAAGTGTCCATCTTCCTCAAGCCATATTTTGGAATGCCTTTGCTGCAAGCAGATCTGCCACTATCAGTTTTTTGGTTGCATATGTGGGTGATTACATCCACCACAACCCTTCTATTCTGGCACCACATTTCCAGGACAGTTTTTTATTCCTCTGTCAATGACTGTCCCTGCCCAAAGTGTACTATGTGCCGCTGTGCTTGCACCTATTTCTGCAGCTGTCTGAGTGGCAGAAAGGAATCCACTCCATGATTATCTTAAGTGGTTGAGGGCATAGCTGTTTTCAGGCAAGGATGGTTATGATTATGCACCTGTCTATGTATACGCTCAGCATAACTTGTTCATCTTTGAAAACATTCATCCCAGCTTGGAGGGTTATCCCAGGCAGCACTGCTATGTCATCAACTCTCAAATGGACATAGCTGTGTTCGGGGCCAGTCATAGTGCAGATGCATACCCCTTCAGTATTGGTAGGGCTGTGATCAGTCATACTAAAAACTGCTGTAGATTGTGCTTAGTTCAGTCCCTACAATATTTGGGCTATACATGTGATCACACACTAAAGATATGTAGTTCTCCATTACTGTTTGGTGGAAATGCATGGATGTACAGTAAGTGCCAGAAACATGGATATGAGACTGCTACATATTCATCAACCTGTTTTCTATCCCTGTGTTGCTGCTACCCAAATTCATAGGTTCATAGATAAGTGCTAGGCTAGCTGACTTTGCATAACATTTTAAGCATAACCAGTTTTCCTTTTCCTGCTTGAAATAACCCATCCCATTTGGTTAGAGATTGGCCTTACCCAACCTATGGTTGATAATTATATATTATCCCTAATGAGAATAATTGGAATCATACCAGAGATAATTTAAGAGGACCCATGCATGGGATAAAGCATTTCAGTGCTGTTTCTGTTCATTAGTAAAACAGTGGGCAGTCTTGGAGTGAATTTTCTGTTTTCCATCCATTTATCTAAGTTGCACTTGAAAATAGACAGGGATGAAATTTGACTGAGTATTTCTGTATTACATTACTATATTACTATAACATGTATTTCTGAGTATTACATATGCTTCTGCTACAGGTCTTCAATATATTTCCATGGGTAAAGGCATGATATCTGGATCTGTATACCACCCTTTAACTCTGAAAGCTGTGCTATGTATATGGACTGCTAAGAGGAATTAATTTCAAATTTTAAGAAAATTTGTAGTAATATGAATTGAGCCTGTGTTCCTTTTCAGAACTTTTATGCAAACCTCATAGCCATAAAATAAAATGCTCCACTATTAAACAACTAGCAAATTAATGGAATTATAAAACATAGAATATAAATGTGTGAGAAAATTTAAGTAGCATTGTGTAGGAAAACAAAATATTGATTGTAATATAACTAAGAATGAACTGGTACTCGTAAAATGATTTATACGGTAATTTAAGTATAATTTTAAAGGATGCATATTAAGGTGGAAATGTTGCAGTGGTAAACACTGTAGCACAGAGAGTACCATCATTTAGGTTGTCAGTGATGTTATGCCTACAGACACCACTGATGTTGCTCTTGCTGGTCATCCTGCAGCTTTTGGCTATATTTTACTCTGTCAATCATGCCATCGTGACTGAGCATTTAAGATTTTACTGTGGTCTCTCTTCTATGATTATTAAGAAAGTTTATTTCCATATTTATATTTCTTCCCCATGTTATAGATTGTGAAATGCTGCAGGGATTGATCTTCCTGTAGAAGGCTTTACCAGGTAGACTTTAGCATAGCATTGCTATACTGATGACACCCAGCATTACTTCTCCTTTTGGCAAGATGAAACAGCAAATGTAAAACCTCTTGCTGGGGACCTTGAAGACATGCATTCATGGTTTGCTTCTAATTGACTGAAATTAAACACCTTCAAAACTGAGGCCATGACTGTTCACACTGCCTTGAGAGATTTCTCTATCTACGCTACCGAAATCCATCTTTATGAAGGTAATACACTTGAATTTGGACTCTCAGCTGACACTTTGGGACCAATTATCTGCTATTGTTAAAACTTCCTGCTTATACCTGAGCAAGATTTCCAGGACTAAACATCCATTGTCTCACATCGCCTTCTCGATAGTCATTCAAGCCCTAGTCTCTTCCTACTTCACCTACTGTAATGCTGTGTACCTGATACTGCCTGGCTCTGAGACTGACAGCTTGGAGCTGGTGATAAAATCTTTATTAAGTCTAGTTACTGGCACCTACAGATACCTACATGTTGTACCTGTCCTGCACAGTCTGCATTGGCTTCCTTTTTGGCCCTCCATTAATTTAAAAATATTGATGTTAGTCTATTTGTCAGTCTATGACTTTGGTCCATCTTAAATGCTACAGTATTGCTTCCCAATAGGTCTTGTGCTTAGTCTTCTAGAGGACCACTGGCAGGTCCACAGGTTCAGAGATATAACTAGGTTATCTCATGCTTTGGCAGTTTCCCAGACTTACACCACTAATCCAAATATATGGAAAAATAATACAAAGTGAGAACCAAAAAAAAGTAATCTGCTGTGAACTATAACTGTAAAAAATGTCATTAATTAATGAAGCCAGGATATCACCTACAGCTTGTTATATGAATGCCAATACTGCACTTATGTCCCACTGAAAACTACAAATTCTACCCCTCCAAAAACTTTGGGCCAGAGACAGCTGCCCTCCTTTGTCCTATCCTAGTTATGGCTCTACATAGATTACTCTGGAAAGCTTTGGTATCTGTTCTTTTGCCTTTCAGATCCTTTCTTTGAAACCTACTTCTTCAGTGGCTTCGGTTGTGTGGTACCTTGGCCAAGTTTCTCAGGTTACTTAAAACTCATCTATTCAAGTTTACATTTGGCATTATGGGCTGACTTGCTTATATTTGACTTTAGCTGATTTTCCGAGTTTATTATCTGTTTTAGGGGATCTTACATATTTTTAAATGTTTCATCCCATTATATTCGTGTTGGCATTATTTGGTCACCTGCCTTACATAGCTTCCTGTTACCATTGCTTTGGTTAAAGCACCTAAATAAATTTGAAGTTTATGGCAATAGATCGTTTTACAGATAACATTATACTGATGCCAGTTTCATTATTTTCATAACTGGTGTTTCTGATGTTTATTTAATAAATCATTTTATGAAATAACCACTGAACAAGTTTATCTGACACACTACATAAATTAAAAAAAATCTAAATAAAGTAGAAAGATCTCTCCTTACACAAGGACTGCATTAAAAGTTGGATAATAAGAAAATAATTTTACCAGCTTTCTGTTGTATACCCCAAAGTCCATATGGATGTATGTCAACAATTGCAGTAACCCCAAAAATCACATACTAGTGACCACCAATAAGAGACTCAGTAGTAAGTTTAGCAATGTTAAGCTTGGCACCTATTATCTTTATTTAATTAGCTTCCTCCAGTAAATTTCATGTGTATTTTGTTATTTGGATTTATGCAGTGTTTTACTTTTGTGTACTTTCTATTTAAATGGGTATCTGTCCCAACAATAAAAGTTTAATGGCTTTTTTCTATGTTTCCTGCATATTCTTTAGGTATATGTTTATGGCTCATGGGGTTTTTTGATGTCCATCAATCCAATTTATTATGGCATTTGTCTTTATAGTAAAGGTATATCTTAGGTTTCCTTTCCTTTCCTTTTGTTTTTTTGCTATGGGAAATGCCAGTCTTCTTTGGATGTATAATTTATTCAAATGTACCTCCCTGCATTTAATTTCCTGTTTGAGGAGTTTTTGAGTTTCATTTTTATCAGTAGGCTATTTTTCACCTTTCTGGATCCCTTTTACTGTTCATAGTTAGGTCATATACTTAGATTTGAGTTTTACAAGCTTTTATTGCTATAATGTGTGTTTAATTGGTAAAACAATTCTCATTTCTGCTTTTATTTATTCTTTCTAAATGTGGCCTTTAGTAATGTATTTGAGGTGGAATGTGTGTTTCTGCTATTCAGTGCTGTCTTTTTATTCAATTACTATTTTTTGGGTGGGGTAGGGTATTACTGTGTTTCTTAGTTCATTTCTGCTAAATTCATTTTCAAGATGTTTGTTCTGTGAGGTTCTCTGTAAATGGCTTAGTGCAACAGTTAGCATTGTCACCTCACAGCAAGAGCTTCTCTGGTCCGATTCTCAGCTGGGGTGCCTTCTACACAGAGTCCACATGTCCTCCCTGTCGTCACGTGGATTTCCTCTGGGTGCTCCAGTTTCTTCCCACATTCCAAAGACATGCAGTAGGTTGATTGGACACTCTAAATTGACCAAACGTGAGAGAGTGTGTGGGAGTGAGTGGTATGAATGAAGTAACATGGGAGGGCTAGCCACCCAGCAGTGTATAACCTTAGCTCGAGATGATTGTCACTGCAGAAGTGACATGCTGACCCCATGTGTCAAATGGGAAAAAGGGGATCAGGATGGATGTTTGTTTATACTTATTTATGTATTGCTTCAGTTTACCTGGAAGGTCCAACATGATACAATATCTCATTTTCAACAGATGCCCAGGGAGAACAACTCCACATGCACAATACAAATTACAGAATGTGATATATGTATGCGACAAGAGAATATATAAGTTCCAACAAAGGTGTAATTGAAAAAGTGGACGCATACATTTGGAAACCATTACAGTCAAGGCAAATAACATAAGTAATAGAAATTACAAATGTAGACAACTATGTTGTATAGAATGAGGCCAAGACTGCAGTTATAAAAACATTGCATTGTGTACTAATTAGGACAAAATGAAGCTTACTGGGCAGGAGTAGAAGAAGAATACGAAGAATCTATATAATTCAGGTACAATGGTATAGGAGACAAAGGCAAAGCAGTGAAAAAATAGAAAGCAAAGTTATAAATAGTAAAGCTATAGATAAAGATGTTAGCAATGTGAGCTGATAAGGTGGGGGGCACAATTGAAAAGAGTATTGTACTAAGAATGAGGAGGTCAGCAAGAGAGAAATGGAAGTAAAGAATCATGTGGGAGATTAAAAGTGAGGCAGGAAATGAGGATGTAAGCAAACAAAAAATAATTATTGGAGATTATCCTGATAAAGAGTAAGAGCAGATTCTGCAGTTTATTATATGAGACTTCAGATTTTTTTAAGGACCATCTGGAGAGGTCCTGTCATATTGACAGGAAAATGGTGTTCCAAAATATGGGAATATAGAGAACTTCTCTGCAGAATTATTTTTATATAATGCTAATAAGAGTTTGGAGTTAGAATGTAGGACTCTAGTTGGGATATAGGGTTCACTGAGACTGGAAAGAGATGGGTAGTTATTAGGTTTGTTCATGAGTCTATGGGTGGTGAGGAGTTGGCAATAGATAAGTCTGTGTGGCCATTCAAGGCAGTGCATTTGTCTGAGTTCTTGGCAGTGGTGGATTCTTCAGAAGAGGCTAGCAGCAAATCTGACTACTTCATTAGAGCTTGTTGCACCTTGTTACTTTATTATAACATTATTGCAGTTTGTTCAGTTGGGGTGGGTGAAGGTTGGTAAACATGT
The DNA here is from genome assembly GCF_019279795.1 of Protopterus annectens. Lineage (NCBI taxonomy): Eukaryota > Metazoa > Chordata > Ceratodontiformes > Protopteridae > Protopterus > Protopterus annectens. The sequence continues at coordinate 459,130,600 of NC_056738.1, forward strand.
AAACGGTTTTCAAGGGAAAGGGGAGTGGGACAAATGTAGAGTCATACAGAATCTTAAGTTTACTTTCATGTTGTGGAAAAATAACAGAGAAGGTAATATTGGATAAGTTATTGTCAGTACTGGATAGGTTGGGACTTGAAACCATATATCAGCATGCATATTTTGAAAACAGATCTATTATCACCTGTGACATGATGTTCTATAACAATATAATAACATCTATGAATGAAAAATTGTACTGTTATTTAATTTATATAGATTTAACTTCAACATTTTACAGGGTCATACACAAAACACTGATCAATAAATTAGTACAACTAGGTGTTGATGTACTCTTGATAAGATGGATAGCTGCATGGCTTAAAAAAAGGACATGGCAAGTATCATACAGTAACTGGACTGGTGAAATCCTTGGTTACAGTCAGGGTGTCCCACATGGCTCTTCCATAGGCCCTTACTTGTTTATATTGTATCTTTCAGACCTAATGTCTTCATCTGAGGTGTTCTGCTTTCTGTATGCAGATAACCTGAAATTGTGTAAACTTATTACATGTGTTTCAGATAAGGCATGTCTGCAAAATAACTTGACTAAATTGACCATTTGGGCACAAGAGAATAATATGCTAATCTTCTTCTTTCAGCTTTTCCTGGTTAGGGGTCGCCACAGCGGATCACCTGTCTGCTTATGATCGGCAGTGATATTTTACAGTGTCGAGTTGACAGCCCGGCACCCAACCTTCCACAGAAGGCACACACATGCACACACTCATGCCTAGGTCCAATTTAGAGTGTCCAATCCACCTACAGCATGTCTGTGGGATGTGGGAGGAAACTGGAGCACCCGGAGGAAAACCACGCGACCACAGGGAGGACATGCAGATTCCACGCAGAAGGCACCCCAGCCAAGGATCTAACCAGAGAACCTCTTGCTGTGAGGCAGCAGTGCTAACCGCTGCACCACTGTGGCCACCCTAGAATAATATGCTAATAAATACGTCAAAAAACTAAGTATATGAATAATATGTTGATAAATACATAAAAAACTAAGTATATGAGATTTGGGAAACATAAATTGAAAGATGAATATTTAATATAGCACACAGTGACTGAAACTGTAGACTCATTTAAGGACCTTGGTATATGGGTAGATTCATCTATGAGTTTTTTTAATCATATCAACCAATTGGTTAATGATAGTTATAGAACAATAGGTTGTATAAAAAGATTTATAAAGTCCAGGAAATCAAAAATGATGAAGTTATTGTTTATTAGTTATGTTAGACCCTAATTTGAGTATGGAATAACAATACAGAAACCCTATAAGAAAACAAGCATGAGTAAACTGGAAAGAGTACAACGGAAATATACCAAAGGTATCCATGGATGTGAACATTTATGTTATTATGAAAGACTAAAATATCTGAACTTGTAAAGTGTCTCTTACAGATATCGAAGAGGAGATCTTATTCAGTATATATGGCATTTAGAGACAACTACTTCTGGGAATGTTTGGGTGTACTAATTGGTTCTCTGACAGAGTAGCTGATACATGGAACAGACTACCAAATTACATTAAAGCAAGTACTTGTTTAGATATTTTTAAGAACAGCCTGGACACTTATTATGGAACAAGTGTTTTTGGTATATTGGCAAGCTAGAAGGGCGTTAATGCCTGTGCTCGAAATATTTGTATGTATGTGGACTCCCAGCAGTTTTATATGCTGAGCAACTTTAATGTGGATGCTGTCAGAGGAGGTAACTGAGAAGGAAGAATGTATTACAATGTTTAAGAGTTAAACAAATTAACTTTTATTTTTTAGACTGAAAAATAGCTGTGAATTGCTCAGCTATGTTTCAGTTCAAGACAAGGATTCCTAAGTTATTTTTTGCAAATCATTAATGTTTGTAGAGCAGATAAGGGTGAAGTATAAGTGTACTGTGCAATGGAAACATTTTTACTTGCCATGCAGAGGTTGTTTATGAATATGTTGTAGAGTATGAGGCCAAGAATGGATCTTTCAGGGATGCCAACTGATATTGGTAGATAAGATGTAAATATATTCTGCCATTTGATAGTTTGGGATCTATGAGATAGGTTTTTATGGAGACAAGATAGGCATGAGTTATTAAAGCCTAGGATTAAGAGTTTTATGTGAAAATATAATGTGAAATGGTGTAGAAGGCTTTTAACAGTTCAAAGAATAAGGCTCATGCAAGGTTGACAGCAACTTTATTTCCGTTAACAGTAATGATGAAAATAAGAAGGGCAGTGGTGGTGCTGCATTGTTGGATAAAGGGGAATAGAATTACAATGAGATGGTGGTTAGTGAGTTTGGGTGCACAGGTAGTATGTAACATGTTTTCCCAGAGAAGTGGAAGATAGGATTCTTTGATGGAGTAATTTATAAGGATGGAAAACTGAAAAAGGTGACTTTTTGTAATTGAAGTTGGGACTGGTTGTAGTGAAAATGGTGGACAAGGTTAAAAATATGGGAAAGAGTACATGGGTTAGAGGTGGCATTGTTACTGATTAGAGAAAAGACTGATTGTATGAAGTGTGAGCTGACGAGTATTAAATGAGATTTGAAGAATGAAGCATTACTTTCAGAGCTGTTGGGAGAGTGGTAAGAGAGGGGTTTGGCTGAAAGAAGTTGCCTGGATTCAGACATTTGTGTCCAGAATAATTTTGGGTTGTTAAACGTTTTTAGCTGGTTAATGGTTAAATTAGTTTTCTTGTCTGCTAAAATATGGTAATTAGTTTGATTTCTGAGATATCTGAAATTTTGTACATCTGTCACAATTTTGTTTGAGGTCCTGAATTTGCAGGCTTTTTCTTTTTTCAAGGTATAAGATTGTTTGGTACCTCTGTCAGCCAGGAGGCAAAGGTTGATTTACACATTTTGTTCTTAGTGGGATAAGTTCATTTAAGATTTTATTTTTTTATTAACTAGAGATACTACCTCATTGAGTGGCAGAAATTGTAGATTTAACTAATTACATGTCTTTAAGCTTGAGATAAGAGTATCTGTATTGATGTTAGAGAGGTTGTGAATTTGATTAAGGTGCTGCTGCTTTCAAATGATTGTTGTCAGATGATGAAGATGGGGAGATGGTCACATAAAAAATCTGGAAATGTACCAGGTAAGAATCTAATCAATAATGATGAACATGTGGAGATGGCCACGTAGAGAGTATGGTATGATATCAAGTAAGAATCTAATCAATAATGATGAACATGTGGAGATGGCCACGTAGAGAGTATGGTATGATATCAAGTAAGAATCTAATCAATAATGATGAACATGTGGAGATGGCCACGTAGAGAGTATGGTATGATATCAAGTAAGAATCTAATCAATAATGATGAACATGTGGAGATAGCCACATATAGAGTATGGTATGATATCAAGTAAGAATCTAATCAATAATGATGAACATGTGGAGATGGCCACGTAGAGAGTATGGTATGATATCAAGTAAGAATCTAATCAATAATGATGAACATGTAGAGATAGCCACGTAGAGAGTATGGTATGATATCAAGTAAGAATCTAATCAGTAATGGGTCCTTTGTTAGAAGTTTTGTTGAACTGAGTGGGAGAGGAGATTAGTTGTGTAAGATAAAATAATTTTTAGCATTAGTATGCTTGTCAGAGAACTGTTAGAGAGACAGTCGCTGTAAAGATCACACAGGATTATTTTTTATTTGGGGATGTTAGATAAAGCCCAATAGAAGAAGTCTTCTGCAGTGTTGATATTGTCGGTGGGAGGGCTACAGATGCCATTTATATATAGTGATTTGTCATACATACATCTATACATAAAAACATTTCAGTCATGGGCCTTTATGCCCTTCTAGCTTCCCAATATACCAAAACAATTGTTCATATAATAAGTGTTCGGGCTGTTCTTAAAAGTATCCAAATTACTGCTAGATTTTTATATAATTTAATAGTCTATTCCATGCATCAGCTGCTCTGTCAAGGAAACATTTAGTATACTTTTCATTCCTATAGAATCTTCTATATAGATTGTCTGATGTTTCTCTACTACTTTTTGATAACCTCAAACATTCCCAGAGGTAGTTGTTTCTAAATGCCCTGGATACCTGAATAAGGGCTCTTCTTAAATATCCATATGAGACATTGTACATGTTTAGATATTTTAGTTTTTTGTAAGAACTTACATTTTCACATCCATGGATGCCCTTGGTATATGTTTGTTGTACTTTTTCCAGTTTACTCATGATTGCTTTCTTATAATGTTTCCATATTACTATTATTATTATTCCATATTCAGGTTTTGGTCTAATGTAACTAACAAACAATGACCTCATCATTTCTGATTTCCTAGACTTTATAAATCTTTTTATACAGCCTATAGTTCTATAAGTATCATTAACCAATTGGTTGATATGATTAGAAAAACTCATAGCTGAATCTATCCATATGCCCAGGTGCTTAAATGAATCTACAGTATCAATCACTATGTGCTGTATTAAATATTCACCTTTCAATGTATGCCTACCAAATCTCATATGCTTAGTTTTTTATGTATTTATCAACATATTGTTCTCCAGTTTCCTCCCACATCCCAAATACATGCTGTAGATGGATTGGACACTCTAAATTGGCCCTAGGCATGAGTGTGTGTGTGTGTGTGTGTGTGTGTGTGTGTGTGTGTGTGTGTGTGTGTGTGTGTGTGTGTGTGTGTGTGTGTGTGTGTGTGTGTGCCTTCTGTGGAAGGTTGAGTGCCGGGCTGGCAACTCAACACCATAAAACTCTACTGCCAATCATGAGTGGACAGGTGATCTGCTGTGGCAACCCCTAACTGGGAAAAGCCGAAAGAAGAAGATAAACATATTATTCTCCTGTGCCAAATGGTCTTGGTTGAGCTTAAGGGGAGATATAAGTAGATTTGTATTATTAAACTGTGGAGGAGGTTGAGTAGCATTGAAGCTGGAGAGTACTTCTATAGATAATTACAAGCCTTCCCCACATGTTTATGTTTTGTATCTGCTGCTATCATGTGGTAACCCAGGAGTAAGATTTTGCCATCTTTAACCTCTGTCTTTAGGCATGTCTCAGTCAGTCTTGCTGTAAATGATCTTTATGAGAAGGCTTTATGCAGAAATAACAGTACTGTTATTGTTTTAGTTTTTCCAACCAGGTTTAGAGTTCCGGACATTGTCATAGTCTTAAACATTAAATGCTAAAAATCTATTTAAAATAATCTGTGTTTTTTCCTCTCTGGAAACCTGTTAACCATGTGGCTAATTATTAAAGGATTAGTGATGCTGGACTTCACCCTGTGAGATGCCTGTGTGGGTTTATGTGTATCTTAAACAAGGAACACTTCAGAGAAGCCTTTCTGGGCCAGTGCAATTGTTCACAATGGTTGAAGCTAATTATAATGTTTTATCCCTTGGCAGGTGGCACAGTGGTTAGCATGGCTACCACACATTGCTTGATTTTCCAGTTCAGTTCTTGGCTGTGGTGCTATCTGTGCAAAGTCTATATGTCCTCCTGGTTTTGACTTGGTACGTCCTTGTAACCACCGACAGTCAAGATAAGCATTAGCTCCCCTGCAATACTGAAATGGATTATGGGCTATATCAGCAAATGAGTGAATAAATAAAAGAGGGTTACAAGGGTTGGGAGACTTACTATGTTTTATTTTATTTTATTTTATTTTATTTCACATTTGTTTACCTGCCTGGTCCACACAACTGCCCATTTGCAGATACTGCTCAGGTGAAACATAATGCTCATCTTCTTAGCAAAAGAGTTCTGGACAAAGCTTAAAATAATAGGTTGACAAAGGCCCAAAATTGTGACATATTTTAAATATTGCTCTTATAAACTTAGCAAGTTGCTAGAATAGCAGGATTTGAGTTAGAATACATTTTCAGAAGTCTGAAACTCAAATTTAGGTCATTATTTAAGACTACAGTCCTCAGTGGTTTGCCAGAAAACCTCAAATTTTATGAGGAACAGACCAAAGTAAGAGGCAAAAATCTGGACATTCTGCAGAAATCTGGACAGTTGAGAAGTATGGGGTGAAGTAATTCATAAAGAAGGGAAAAAAAAGAGAATGGAGAAGCATTAAGCTGAAAATATCAAAAACAATACAATATATTACAAAAACTGTACAGTAGCAATTAATAGAAGCAACAGCAATTATGAGATAATTACAAATTTACAATTCACGTGATTATATTTCATGTTTACATCATGGTTGAAATGGCATGGGGTAATGCGAATCAGGGCAAGGGATGGTGGAGGAGTTATGAGGTGTTGATAGTTGAAAGAGAGTAAGGCTAGGGGTTGAGAAGCCCCTTTGTGTGACAAGTGCAGTCTAATTTCAGGTGGAGTATTTTTTAAGTGCAGCTCTTAAGGTGAGGAAGCGGAATTGCAGTTTTTTGAGGTAGATTGAGAGGAATTAACATATTTTAGGAGCAAAGATGGAGAGAGTGGTTTGTGAGGGCTGGAGTGATAGACCGTGCATGTGTGTGTGTGTGTGTGTGTGTGTGTGTGTGTGTGTGTGTGTGTGTGTGTGTGTGGATTGTTGTTTGGGAGAAGTGTCTGATGTCACAGTTTTTGTGTGTGTGTGTGTGTGTGTGTGTGTGTGTGTGTGTGTGTGTGTGTGTGTGTGTGTGTGTGTGTGTGTGTGTGGATTGTTGTTTGGGAGAAGTGTCTGATGTCACAGTTTTTGTGTGTGTGTGTGTGTGTGTGTGTGTGTGTGTGTGTGTGTGTGTGTGTGTGTGTGTGTGTGTGTGGATTGTTGTTTGGGAGAAGTGTCTGATGTCTCAGTGTGTGTGTGTGTGTGTGTGTGTGTGTGTGTGTGTGTGTGTGTGTGTGCGTGTCTTTAGCATAATGTTTGGCAGCTAATGGTGAAGATGTGTTAGGTTGGAGAAATCTGAAGATGAGTGAGCCTAGTAGCAGGTGCACTGTTTACTGCACTGGGAAATATAAAGTTCAAGCGTCACAACCCTGGCCACAAGGAATGGATGGGATAGGCTAGCTTGCAACTTCAGAGGAGTAGGGAAGAGATGAAAAGGGAAAACAGGGAATTCTAAGCTATTTATTGATGAGTTCATGCTAGTGCCTGGGCAGAGGAGTTCATGTGAACTAGCAGTATAAAAGGCCTGAGGTCATTCCAGTGCCTGTGGAGAGAAGGTTATAGAGGGTGGAGAAAATCAAAGAAATTTGTACTCAAAAGAAAACTCCACCTTAAAACTAAAAATCATCTACTTTTTCACTATATCTTTATTTTCTGAGCTATTTTAATACCTCAAAATCACCTTGACTGCTTCTTATAAAATTTTAATACATTTTGTGCAAAATGGCTGGCAATGGGGCTTGACATCTCATTTTTTCTTCAAGCCTTTCTCTTTCCCATAATCCATTTCAATTCAACTTTATATGAGTCAAGCTGGAAACCTATACAATATGATAAATTATTCGCAATGTAGCGTCCATAGGTCTGATTCAATCAAGTTTACATTTAAATTTTTATATTTGATGATTTGCATATTACATTTTGGTCAACATTATTTTCAAAAGAACGGTACCTTTAATTGTTTCACTAGGGTATTGGGGGCGTGTTTAACAGTTGTAGGTATTTAATGATTAGTTGCAATGGCGCAAATGTTTTTATTCATCTGAGGAAGTTAGTGCAAGGCGCTAACGAAAAGCTTTGGATTATAGCTTAAACAAATTCTTTAATAAATACTTTATTTTTATCATTTGAGCATGTTGGATTGGACTGTGTTGTTATCCCGGCTTTTGGAGCTAGCGGTGGTTTGTTTAAGTTTGTTTTTCTCTAAATGTCACAGACATCTTTGATACTACATTTAAGTCATCTTAAAATGTAAAGGAGTTTAAACAATGCAGATTTAAAGTTTAAAGCTTAGCATTTCAATACTGTGATGCTGGTTATGTAAAAAAAGAGGTGATAACCACCTTTGAACCATTGACTGATGTAATTGCTCTGCTTTGCTATGAAAGGCATGGCTACTTTGGAAACAGCTGTGAAGCAGTGCACATTCTCTTCTTCTCTGCAACAAAGACAATGGAAAACAGTTTCACACCTGTCTATCTTTTTACAACAGTTGCTGAGCTCCTGACATCAGCAGGAATAATTAGCCATACAAGACTGTCACCAGTACCTGACTACACATTTCTCCGTGTCTCTGATATGTCATACAGACATAGGCACATTCCATTACAAATTATGTGAAAAATTAAGCTTAAAAAAAGTGGGTGGCCTTTCCCTTCCTTTGATTTCAAAGCAAGGAAATGAACGTTTTATAAAGTGCAGGCTGTTTGCTGGTAGTTACTCAGTGCTGGAACTATATTGTAAGGAGAAAAGCAACCTAAGAGTGGAGTTAAACTGTAAGAGAAGGTGGAGTTTTCCTTTAATGACACAGCCCAGGAGAACCTTCCACTTAGCTCTTGCCCCTTGAAATGATGAATGGACAAATATAACCATTGTCAGTGTCTCTGAGGTTCTGAGGTCAGCAGGTAACACAAAAAAATAAATGAACTGAGTCTATTCCATTTAAAGAATGAATGCATTTATGACTGTTGATCAGATTAACAATAGCAAAGATCCCCAAGCACCAATGTAGGAAAAAGTGGAGTAGGAGGGGACTCCAGCATATGAGAGTTAGAAATGTCCAGCAGCAGGGTGAACAAACTAAATGAGTCCACATATTTTAAAGAATTCAGAAGTCCCTTAGGAAAACAGGAACCCTAGGAGGATTAGCAGAGTCATGGATCCATAGAAGAATTGATGAAGTCAGAGAAGCTACAGGAAATCTAGGTCTGCTGGGGAGTTCCTGGATTAACAGATTCAGAGGTGCATAGCAGGATTAATTAAAACAAGTTTCCTACTGCTTATTTGTAGATTAGTAGACTTTATTAGTGGCCAGATTTCAAATGACTTGCTCTCAATGTAAGTGATTTATTCCTTTGTGAGGTTTATCTGTAAGGCAGGCTTATACCAGTACAAGTCACTTACACAGAGAGCACATCTTTTGGAATTGGGGCCCTAGTGCTACAGAGGTCGTTAACAGCAACAGTAGAATTAACTGTCCGAGGACACACACACACACAAACATCGAAATGTAAAAAGATAGTCTCCATAACACTCAGCAGGTTTCTTTATTCCATTCCATCCATTACTAGCCAACTAAATCATTACCTGCACAGAATGTAGTAGTTTTTTTTGTTCTTATAAACTTGTAATGAAAATATTTAAAAATCTCTTGTTGTGCGTCTTCCTTAAGTATAGGAATTCAGCAAATTCAGGCTTCATGAATGTTAAAAAAAACAGGTATTCATGAAGACATTGACTTCAGAAGCTTCTGTGTACAAAACACATGAAAAGTTACTTTTGTTTCTTGCTTAGGCAATGTTGCACACATTCTTGTCAACTGTAACCATCTTCTGCATTTGAGACTCTAAATCTTTGTTTAGTTTTATTAACCAAATGAGCGGAGACTTTAAAACTTCATTTATTTTTCTGAGTTAGATGAGCTCAAATCCAGGAATAATATGCTTCTTTTTCTCAATCTGAGAAAATAAAATGTCATAGCCATAACTGGTGCATTGCAACTGTCTGTTAAAACATTGCTATACCCAAGTTTTGTCAAACTTTTTTTGACAAAATGTTTTGGGGAACCTTTTCTGTAATTTCTGTAGGATTATTACATTATTGACCTTATATAGTATATGAAATGAATATGTAAATGATGTTTGGAGCAAACCAATTTGTTCAAGGCTACCTACAATGTCGAGGGTTAAGATTGGGGAGGGGAGAGGGGGATAGCAGGGCTGGGATGGTAATGGAAGGAAGGTGGGGATAAAAGGATTAATATTGCAAAGGAGGAGGATTGGGGATAAAGTGAGGTAGGAGTGAGGAGGGCCTTAGCTGATTTTATATGAGTGTAACTGGGTGAGGGAACTGATTTTGGTGTGAACTTGCTGCTGTCCATCTCTTCCCAATTAGGGTTGTGTGGTGATCATGTCAGGTGGTGTTTAGGCAGAGAAAAGCGGCAGGCTTGTCCCTCTTCTGCTCCCCTACTGGTGTTGGGTGTCAGATTCAATGAGTTGTGAGATGACAGTGAGCGGTGGGACACTGCTTGAAGTAAGAGTAAGTGAGCGGTGGTGATGATGCTTCTTATTTGGTTAGGGTGAGCTGGGATACACTACCCTAACAAATCTTTAAATGGATGCTCACGTGTGTTTAATAAACTACATTTTGTTCATTAAAGTTATGTTTATGAAAATGTAATAAAGGCTGTCAAATGTCATTTGGTGTGGCGTGTTTATTGGAGGTGACCGGGACAAGTAATCGTGTTACTTACTTACTGTATATTGATAACAGGGAGATACCTAACAACACTTCAAATGAAAATATCAAGTGTTGATAGTTACTTGCCTATCAACACCTAAAATGGCAGTATGAAAAACATAGTTTCAGATGAAGGAAATTATATGGCGTGTGGAGTGGCAAATATGATGGGTGAACCCAATAATGTTCATTCAAACTCCATATGTGGCTAGCTGTATTTGTTTTATATTCCTCTTTGCAAAGTATAATTAGTTTATATTACATTATCAGCAAGAAAGAAATTGCAGTGTGTGGAGGTACAAGGTGAAATGGGGTGGTACTTGTTTTACAATTGTTTGGGAAGCAAATTGTGCCAAGCTAGCACTAAAGTAATATAACCCGTAATATTAAAAATAATGTTCTAGAACTATGTTCTGCAGTCACTAGCAAACAGTGAAAATACCTTCTGAGCCTGAGCTCTAATGAGAAATTAAGTCAGAATACAAAATGATAATATATAAAAAAAAAAAAACAGGGCAAAGAAAAACAAGAGAACTGCAGATTTGAAAAACATAAAATGTTACTTGAAATCTGAAAAAAAAAAATCATTTTAACAATCTCTGTGTAGCAGTGTTAAAAATGTCACCACCAAATAACAAGCAGCTGAAAATATTTGTGGCCTCTGGAGATAAGGATGTAATTTTATTATTTGGTATTATTTTAAACATTTCAGTAAATATGTGTTTGTGTAGTTTAATCTCTTGTAGGCCTAAGAAAGAGAAAATGAACCCATTAAGTCTGACAGAACAAGATGCAGCTTTCAGAGCTTATGGCATTTATAGGAAATTGTTATTATTTAGTCTTATCAGTGACTTCCACATGAAAATCCTTCTCCTGCCTCCTCATCAGCTGTATGTGCTGAAGGAATGCATTAGGATATGGAGGGGACAGCAATAATCATGCAGTTTTTCTTTAAATGAAGGCAGCGGTGAAACACACATTGTTTTTGTTCGCCTCTTTTTCTGCACACAAGTATGTAATTTAGGTACTTAAATAAGAACTGCCCTGAATGTAAAAGTAATTTCCCCCAAGAAGGTTATTTTTTAACACTGGTTCCAGTTCTGCTATTCTAGCTATGATTATGTGGCAGTAATCTCAGTGTCTGTTTTTGGATTATATCGTATTTGATCGTCCATTAGCATTGTACTTATCTTGACCATAGGGCTCTGTCACATAATAGGAAGGTTTTCTGCTAAGGGCAGAAAAGCTGAACTAAAACGTATGTGACAATTAATTGTAAAATTATACTTAATATGTGCATAAAGCTGAAAATCACTAAGAAATCTTGAACAACTACAAAAATAACAGAAATGTTTGTGTTATATACAGTCAGCTGCAGTGGAAACACATTTCAGAGAGGAGAAAAATCTGATCAAGGTTTGCTGCTCTTATGGCATCTGAACAAAGCAGAGTGCAGTTTTTAACTGTTTGTAATCCTAGTCGGTGCTGAGTGAGTGCAAATCAAAAGAGTCTGGCTCCATCTGCTACTCTCTATATTGTTATTATTATTATTATTATTAATAATGTTTCCTCATGTTGTGCTTATTACAATTTTAATTGCTGTGATTTTGCTGAAGTGGGCAAAGGCGCTGCTTAGAGTAGCCAAGGGACAAGAAAAAAGCATGCCTTGCTTATTTGTCTGTATTTAGTGATGTGTTCAATGTCTAATGTTGCTTTGCTGGTACATTATATTTTCTTCAAATAGCTCGACTACTTGCTGACATTGTATCGAGCTAGCATTCATAATTTATTTTATTAACAAATAGCCCTGGGTCCATAATCCATCTTCTGACCCCCCCGTACTACTGCCCAGCCACCGTGTACTTCTCTGTCTTGAGTCATGTTCTCTTATAAAGACCGCACATCAATTGCTCCTCTTTCCCTGCCCTTTGGGCTAATTATCCTCTTGTTCCTTATTGTCTTGAGTCATATTCTCTTATAAAGACCGCATATCAATTGCACCTCTTTCCCTGCCCTTTGGGCTAATTATCCTCTTGTTCCTTATTGTCTTGAGTCATATTCTCTTATAAAGACCGCACATCAATTGCACCTCTTTCCCTGCCCTTTGGGCTTATTATCCTCTTGTTCCTTATCGCATTTGTTCATTAACATCTGCATTTCTTTATTGGTACCCATTCCATTCAACTATATTGTACAAAATGTGTGGCTATCCAACTTTTTGGTCTCTAATTTAATAATTGCTGCTATTTTTCCAGAGGAAATGTATATATCCATATGGGGTCTTCATTAAGGGAAGCTATAAAATGTAAGTTTACACACATCTATGAATTGTTCTAGGTTTGTTCTATGTCACTTGTACATCTACTTGAAGATGCTTTTGCTTTCCTCTTCCTGTCATTACTTGTATCTACCTCTGCAGTTAGTAACATCTAAGTAACCTGCATCTTTCAACACATGCCAATTAAGTTGGAAGACATTGAACCACATGTTCATATTTAACAAAGTCTGGCTTGCTAGCCTGTGTTATATACAGGGCAATACACATTCATTACCCATAATACCTTGCATGTGAGGTGTTACACAAGTGTGTCTTTACTTGTCATGAAGAAACATTATGGTTGTATATAAGCAAGCTGTGGTGTTACATTGTATTACAAAGTCTTTCAAAGTAGTCTGCAAAGTCTATGAGCCCTGCAGAACTCTTGTCAAGACATGATTTCATGGTGGGGTTGTGGTATTCACTAAGAGAGCAATTTTTAGATAGTTTTGCAGTTCAAATGTCTAGTCATTGATATGGCAGTAATATTTACTTCCCTGTCAGAACTGAAAGGATATGGATTTAAAAACTGCAACAAAACTTTTATTCAAAGATACATTTTTTTTTTCATTTTAGTTGAGTTGTTGTCTGGACGAACATGTAACCAAATTCAAATGCTCCGTAATAAAACTGCCACAGCTTTATGTAAACACAAAGAAAAATCCAGGCACAGACATTCTGAAAACTTATAGAAAACCACTTCAGAGTATGAAAGTAAGATGAAATGATAAATAATCAAATGAAAATCTTGGCAAATGCCAGTGTTTAGTCTGAAGGAATTATGTAATTTAGTTGATCCCTACAAACGCATGATGGTGTGTATAATGAAAAGTGCCTACAATTTTTATAAGACTCCATTTACTTCTTTAGTTATTAGTTAAGGATTCGTCATAGGCTAGTTTATTTTGGTTCACCACCAATACTGACTCTTCAAATAAATTTGGCAGAAACCTGGAAGCAGTAGGTGAAGTTCAACCTTCACAGCATCACATCAGGCCTCTGCGAAAAATGTAAAGATGTTTATGTCACCACATTTCTGCATTGAGCAGATGATGATGATGCAAGTAATGTATCAGATACTTATAACTAAAGAGCAACAGTCTGATTTAGTTACTATTATTTTTTCAGAACTAATGCAAGCCCAAATAGAACTTGTCATATATCTCAAATTTTTTTTCCTGCTAGAAATCAGAGTATACATGTTTCTATAAGTGTATAAATGACTGACATACAGCACAGAGCTAAAGAATGTGAGTCTGGTAATTTGCACGATTCAATAATGAGAGACAGAATTATGTGTGATATCAGAGAAATAAACTAGTGCCAGAAAATGATTTAACATTGGAAAGAAACTATTAATGTGTATGGAACAGCAGGGTTAACCAGAATTTGAATGAAATAACTTGCTGAAGATTTAGAAATGCAAAATTAAAATGAAGCAAAGGTCTGTTGGTATTGGAAAAAAATGCTACTGAAAACTCAATACATGTTTTGAAAAAAAAAAAATCTTGCTATTATTATGATAGGTAAGAAAGTTTCAATAACATGATTCTGATGACACAGCTAAAGGTGAAAGGTGAATAGTGACAATCATGTATAAGGTGGAGTTATTTCAACAAAAAATCCATGTTCTGCTATTAGTAGATAGTGTCACTAATGTGGTCAAGTTAATAATTTTTCAAGTAATTAGTTCTAAAAGAAAGGATAAGAAACATGTTTTGCTGGTAGTGGAGGCAAACTGGTAGAAATTCAAGTGACAAAATGCCCTTTGATTTGACTGGTCAGTGTGATGTTTAGGACTGGTCAGTTGATGTATGTGATAAAGACCTTGCACCATTTTTTTTAACTTTTCTGTATGCCACTCTCTGCTATGTATTCTTCAAGGTGTCTGTGTAACTCTACTGACTATGGCTACGTCTTACTATATTGCATTTTTTAATTAATCTGGTTTGCAAATTTTGTTTTGAAGCTGCAATTTTAGATTTTAATGTCTGGCAATTGGCTATTACTTGTGCATATTATTGCAGTCTGCAGTGATGATCTTTACTGAGTATATAGTTTTTTGCCTATACATGCAATTTATATTTTATTTATTTATTTAACATTTGTTTAACAGGAAGGTCCAACTGGGTATGAATCCCATTTTCAGCAGAGCCCTGGGGAGAAAAGCTCCAACATACTTAGTTCAATTAATAAACTACATAACATTATCACATGAAGTGCAATAACAAATAGGAAAATCGACATCAGGATAAATAAAGTTAGATCAGAAAATCATACAGTGGATATTAAACAACAATCAAAGGTTATTGAACACCTAGTAAAGAACAATCAGTAGTGATAACCAATGGTAAAGATGTTAAGCAGTTTAAATATGGACAAAATAACTAAAGGAAATGAAAGAGATTTTGCAGTTGGAGGGGATTAGGAAATGGAGATGAAGTAGGGAACAATTTGTTCCAATTTGTGAAGAAGCTAAATGGATCATTGAATTGACAGTGCATAGACATCCTGGCCTTAATGAGGTCATTCCCATTAAGCCAGCCTTAAAGAAAATGCGGGTCCAATAATGAATTTTGATTGGTCATTTATTAGTTTAAATGTACTGGATGATTGTGTTTGTATTTGTCTGAAGTAGGGTAGTGACCCGAAAGTGCTTACACAGTATTGGGATTTGCACATGGATTTGCATATTTGTTTTCCTGCTGTCGTTTTTAGAATAAACATTTTCCATATTAATGTTATCTGCTTTTTTCTCGTTTGGATGTATGATAAAGATGCTGGGTGAGATAGGGGAGAAATGGCTCCTGAGGGTACTCATAGCAGTGTGGAGAACAAGGCATAACCCAAATGACTGGAGAATAAGCATACTAGTGCCAGTATTTAAGAACAAAGTGGGACATCCACAATTGTGGGCAGTGCAGAGGTATCAAACTCCTGTCACACTGAATGAATGTTCTAGACAGGTGATCGATAAATGGATACACATAGTAGAAAGTAAACAGGGATATCAGCAGTTTGGATTCAGCACAGTTGACACAATTTTTGCAGTGGCACAGATAGTTGACAAGATGCTTGAGATAAGTAAAGAGTCCAATTTGGCACTCCTAGACTTGAAGAAAGCATATGACAAAGTCCCAAGGATGCTGATTTGGCCAGTCCTGGGGTGGTTTGAAGTCATAGAACATTGGTAGAATTAGTGCAGGTTATGTACAAAGATCCAATGATTCAAGTATGAACAGTGTTCAATCTCACAGTGGGGTTCTCAGTGTGAGTAGGTGTGCATCAGGGTTCAGCTGTGAGCCCACCGCTGTTCATACTGGTGATGAATTATATTAACAAATGGGTCAGAGGGAACGGATCAAAAAAGTTGCTGTATGTAGATGATGTGGCATTACAGGCAGGCTCTGAGCAAGATGTTCAGCAAAGGATAGGGGAATGGAATGCAGAACTGAAGGCACATGAGATGAAACTAACTACAGATAGCACAATGGTAATGGCAGCAAACTGAGGAAATCAGAAGACGCTGAGAATTGAGATAGAAGGGTAGATAGAGGAACAGGGTAACAACTTCAAGTATCTTGGAGGAGGGTGGTTGAGGAGAAGGGAAATCTGAATCAAGAGGTCAACACTAGAACCAGAGGGGCTGCAGCCAACTGACATAGAGTGTCAGGTGTAGTGTATGCAGAAGAATGCCAAAGAAGCTGAAAAGTAAGGTGTACAAAACAGTGGTGCAATCAGTACTACTGTATGGTACCGAAACCTGGGCCATAAAGGCAGAGGAGATGAGGAAGCTAGAGGTGATGGAAATGATGTGGTTGAGATGGGTGGTATGACGCACACTGTAGGACAGACCAAGAAATGAGGACGTAAGAGCAAAAACCAAAGTCACTCCAGTTGCAGAAAATATCAAAGAGAACAGATTACACTAGTTCAGGCACATGTGCAGAAAAACATAAAACAATCTGGTGAAGAAACTGTGGTACAGACAAGAAGAAGGTAAGAGGAAATGATGGCATCCAGCAAAGAGATGGATGGATTGTTTGAGATAAGATCTGTAACAGTCATGAATAAGTGTCAAAGAAGGCAGGCATGTGGCATTGAATTGAAAGAGATGGTAAGAGTTAATATGACACCCTGACCCTAGGTAGAAAATGGGAAAAAGGGGGTTGATGATGATGATGATAGTAGACATGAGAGGTTAATTTAAAATGTCTTTGGCAAGCTTATTTGACAAGCGTTTAATGTAACCCACTATTTTATAGATATCTTGTGGACAGGCCTCAAAACATAAATTCTTTATTTATAGTACCAGAAGAAGTTTTCCATTTCTGACAGAGACTGGAAGAGGAGTTTCTATATTTTTGGAAGGGGGTGTGTGATAAATAGTGTGAACATACAAAATCAAAAAGAGATGAGGATGTATATATTTTTTCTTTACTCTCAAGTCATACTATAATAACTTTTGCTGATATAATTGATATGAGGTATACTCACAGCGACTTTATGGACAGTATTATTACTTGTTGACAGCCTAACGAACAAAGACCCAACCATTTCATTTATGAAGTGCTACTAAGGAAAGAGTAAGGGAAATAAATATTTGATGTGTTTCATTACCACTTCATACTGTATCTTTTATAGCAACATATTACTTGCTCCAGTAAGTTACTGTTTACTGACTTTGATATATATTACCTTTTATAATGTACTATTCCAACAACATTAAGCA
This sequence comes from Protopterus annectens, assembly GCF_019279795.1. Lineage (NCBI taxonomy): Eukaryota > Metazoa > Chordata > Ceratodontiformes > Protopteridae > Protopterus > Protopterus annectens. Next base: position 459,148,008 of record NC_056738.1, read on the forward strand.
TTAAAACAGTGTTACTGACAGCAGGAAGTGAAACTGTTAATGAAATGTGTCTATCTCTGATGTGTTTTATGTGAAGAAACTGTGGTACAGGTTTGAGTGCAAAAAAACACACCCCACTTAGCTCTGAGCCAATCACGCCAGACCACCAACTTAATATATCTCCTCCCACATCACCTGCTATTTAGCATCTCTAGGTAACCACTTCCTGGACCCACCTATCCTATTAGTTAAATCCTCCCCTATATCATGGGGAAAGTAAAGAAACTTATTATCCCACTTATACTTCCACTTATTATTATCCCTTACTATTTATCCAGATACGAAAACCAAAACCTCAAGGGATTTCACTACCCCAAGGGCCAAACTTGTAATCTTAGAAATGCTCTCTCCAAAGAGACTTCTCCTCTTTATTACCCCACAAGAATCCTAAGAACTAATAGCATATATATCACCCAATCTTACCTAAAGGCAACAACCACTAAACATGGACAAAAAATACTATATAAACTGCTAAGACTCTTAGACCACCTGAAGAAATGTATTTCTAAAGATGGTGATATACACCCGAACCCAGGCCCATCTACTAACCCAGACTCTGTCACACCAACATCAGTCCAAAGATCAGCTAGCTCCCTTCTTATCTTCCATCTTAATCTAAGAAGCTTAAATAACAAGGTTCACAATCTACATGCTATGTTAGCCACACATCTCCCTGACATTATGTGTCTATCAGAAACATGGCTCAAACCAGCCACAAAAGACGAAGCAATTCTCCCACCTGGGTACAATATTTTAAGGGTTGATCAGGAAAAAAAGGGGTGGTGGAATAGCTGTTATGTATAGAAGTACCCTTAATATCATCATGAATCCTATACAACCGCCTAAGGTTGCTAATACAGAGTTAATTGCCCTAAAACTTTGCTTAAATAATCTAAAAAGTATCAATCTTATTTCAATCTACATTCCGCCAGGGAACAACTTAGAAACATTGGAGTCAACACTAAACTGCGTTAGCCTCTAACTACCCTCAAGAAACCATTGTATTAGGGGACGTTAACATTGATTGGACCAAATGTTCCACTGAGACTAATCCCATGCCCATTAATTTATATGGATTCTCACAAAAATTGTCTCCCCAATAAAAATTGGTAATACTAACCATAAGGACAGCATAATTGACTGGATTCTTACTAATAATGGGACACATAAATATACTACAGGGACCCTCCCTAATGACCTTAGTGACCACCTCATCACATTCATAATTAAACACAAATTTACCAACTCAAACCTTCCCATATACAGACTTGTTAGAAATAAAAAGAAATGTGTTCCAACTCTATTCTTAACAGAACTCAAATCCTGTAACTGGTCCAAGCTAAAAACTCTGCCTCTTGAGGAGAGTGTGGCATTCTTTAATGACACATTCCTCAACATTCTGGACTGTCATGCACCTAACCGACATATCAGAACCAAGACACGGATAGCACCCTGGCTAACTACAGAAACCAAATCTAAAATTAAACTTAGAGATAAGGCCTGGGACAAATGGCGAGTTACTAAGACACATCAGGATCGCATTAAATTCCAGCAGCTTAGAAATGAAATGAAAAGAGACAGTACCCTGGACAAAAAGAACTATTTTTGTCACCTCCAAGATAAACACCAGAATAATCCAAAGAAGTTCTGGGCAGGCTTAAATAATCTCCTCCACTCAGGGAAATCGTCTACACCCACCCCAGAGAAACTTATTGGTAAAAATCCAGAAGAAGCAGCAAATACCTTTAACTCCTTCTTTACCGAGACCATTCAGTCACTAGCCAATCAATTAACTCTTCCTTCCTCCCCCTTATTTACTGTTTATGAGGAATCATCCTTCTCCTTTACTCTTCATCCAACATCCACCTCTTACATTAGAGCCTTATTGAAGAAACTCAAACCAACCACCCTTTCTGCCGATCGACTCCCAGCTGAATACCTGCAAATAGCAGCAGACGTTATAGCCTACCCTATCTCAATCCTAATTAACCGAACAATAACAGAGGCCACCATCCCTTCCATATGGAAAATATCCTATGTCATTCCACTTCACAAGGGTGGCTCCTCCACTGAACCATCGAACTATAGACCCATAGCAATTTTGTCTCCAATAGCCAAAATTATGGAAAGATGCGTTCATAAACAATTACTTTACTATCTTAACCTAAACAATCTGCTGTCCCATACTCAACACGGTTTCAGACCCCACCATAGTACGACCACCACCCTACTTTCCTTTACTGACTCAGTAAATAAAAACCGTAACAGCAAAAAAATTACTTCTGCACTCTTTCTTGATCTGTCAAAAGCTTTTGACATGGTCAATCACGAGATTCTGCTCCACACCCTAGAAACCTTACACCCTGATAATCCAGCTCTCAGCTGGTTCAAGGCTTACCTCTCTGGTAGCTTATTTTGCCATTGGACTGCTTGTTGTCTATCTCACCTGCTGCCTAATACCATAGGAGTTCCTCAGGGCTCCATACTAGGTCCCCTCCTCTTTTCTGTATTCATAAATGAACTTCACACTGTTATCCCTAAAGCCACCTGTATCCAATACGCAGATGACTCCACCCTGATTTGCTCTGCAGTCTCTCTCTCTGATCTACAAGTAGTCACCCAACACTCCTTTACTGCAGTAGAAAAATGGCTCGCAGAACAGAAACTCATCCTAAATCCAAAAAAAAACAAATTACTAATATTTTTTCCCACCTCAGTGCCTCCACCAGTTCAAATTTCTCCACTATCTAATAACAATACCTTTTTCGTCCAATCTATTAATGGTACCAAAATTAAGCCTGATACCAACACTAAACTTTTAGGGGTCATTATTGATAATAAGCTTAGATTTGATATGCATATCAGTCAAACCATAAAGACAGTAAATAAGAAACTTGGATCCTTGTATAGAATTAAAAACTTCTTAACCCCCTACAGCCAAACTCACTATCGCACGCACACATCTCCTCTCTACCTTACTGTATGCCTCTCCTGTCCTTTCCTTCCTCAACAAAAATGAGATCAATAAACTCTCTGTTGCCTATAATCACATTGCCAGATTTGTAATAAGTGCTCCTCATAGAACTCATCATTGTCTTAATCTAAGGAAACGTGACTGTCTTGAACTACCCAATCTTCTTAAAATGAACCAACTCACTGAAGCGTTTAAAATAATCAAACAACTTGATAAAACCCCCTCACTGAGTGAAATATTGATTCCCTACTCCAATCTTAGCTGTCTTCGCTCCTCAAATAGATTTCTGGTCCAAACCATCAAATCTAATAACTTGGGTGGTGAAGCTCTCTTTGCCAATTCTATAGGGAAGGTTTGGAATTCCCTCCCTAATAACCTAAGATTTTCCACCTTCCTTTGTCAATTTAAAAATAATCTTAAACAATTTTTTAAGTCTCATTGGCTTTGCCCATGTATTAACCCAGATTAACTCTCCTTGACACATACTATACCACTCCCCTGTACCTACTAGATGCTACTCTTCCTTTTCAAAGTTTCAAATAATTATCAACCAACGTCCTTAGCATTCTACCTCCTCTGGTTTCTATAGCAATCAAGCTCCTCCTTGCTTGACTGCATACTATAACAGTAAGGATTCTGTAATAACTTATAGAAATATTATTGCATTTGAGTTGTAATTAAATCACACTGTTGGCAAATGTATCTAAACCAAAAAAATATTGTTCCTGTAACTCTGTATTTATCTGTATGTAATCAATGTTGTACTTTTTTTTCTCTGTGGAGCTTTTCTCCCCGGGCCTCCGCTGAAAATGGACATGCATCCAGTCGGACTATCCCAGTCAACAAATGTAAAATAAATAAATAAATATATTTATGCTAAGTACAGCTATAATAAATTCATTGCTTTGCATATTTCCTCTTTTGGTTCTCACTCCCATAGCCTTCCACCTTTTCCCTTTTTAATTCTCTCTCTCTCTCTCTCTTGCTTTCTATCTCTGTATCTCTATTTTCCTTTTCTCTTCCCCCTCATTTTAAACTTTGCAGTTTAGAAGGTAAATGCATGCTTTATAAATGCAGTAAATAAAAATGCTTTATTATTGTATAAGGTTGATTAATTCATTACCCTTGATGGATTTACATAATCATAAATATACTAACAGCAGATATAATAATATATACTGTAGTTAAAAAAATAGCTATTAGTTTCTAATTAAACTAAGGGATCAATGGATTCCAGTGTAGCTGTAGTAAATGTTTATAATGGTTCATATGTTAACTTTGTTTTTCTTATTTGTTCTCTAGATCAATCATATTTAATGAAAGTGTATTTGAATTTTATAATGTAACAGTAACTGAGGCAGCATGACTGATCCAAATTTTGCAGTGAGACAGATACTTGAGAAGAAACTAGAAATGAGGACTGAGTGGAACCGGGCATTACTAGACTTGGAGAAAGCATATTACAAGGTCCAAAGGAAGCTGACTTGGGAAGTCCTGCATTGGTTTAAAGTCTGAGAAACATTGGTAGAATTTGTGCAAGCCATGTACAGGGACCCAATGACTCAAATACAAACAGTGTTTGATCTCACAAAGGGGTTCCCAGTTGCAGTGAATGTACATCAGGGTTCAGCTCTGAGTGCTCTGCTGTTCATACAGCTGATGGACTACATTACCAAACAGGTTGGAGGAGGCAGATCAACAAAGTTACTGTGTGCATATGATGTTGCATTATTAGCAGACTCTGAGCAAGAACTTCAGCAAAGGGTTGGGTAATGGAATGCAAAACTGCAGGCATGCGGGATGAAACTGAGTACAGATAAGATAGCTGTAATGGCATCAAATGGGGGAAATTAGAAGAAGCTGAAAATTGAATTAGAAGGAAAATAGTTGAACAGGTTAACAGCTTCAAGTATCTGCAAGAGGTGGTTGAGGAGAGGGGAAGTTTGAATGAGGAAATCAAAGCTAGAATCAGAGATGCTGCATCTAATTGGCACAGAGTGTCAGGGTAGTGTTTAACAGAAGAATGCCAAAGAAGCTGAAAAGTAAGGTGCCATTCCAGTACTACTGTATGGTACAGAAACCTGGACAGTAAAGGCAGACTAGCTGAGGAAACTAGAGGTGATGGAGATGAAGATTCTGAGCCGGGTCGTAGGATGCACCCTGTGGGACAGATGAAGAAATGAAGACATAAGAGCAGAAGCCAAAGTAGGCCTAATTGCAGAAAAGGTCAAAGAGAACAGATTATGATGGTTCAGGCACATGTGCAGGAAAGCAAAATACAATCTAGTGACGACAGTTTGGGACAGGCAGGAAGAAGGTAAGATGAAACAAAGGCATCGGGCAAAGAGGTAGATGGATTGTGTGAGATGGTGAAAAGTGACACGACACCCTGACTTCATGTAGAAAATGTAAAAGGGGGGGTGATGATGATAATGATGAGTAGATGAGGCACCATTGTATGAAGATTGTAAAGGTAACATTTTTTTAAATCAACAACATAGTAAAAACAATAAACATATTGTCAATTAATATTAATAGACTAAATAATGCCCTGAAAGTATATGGTCTAAATAAATATCTACAAACAAAGTTGATATCGCATTTATACAAAAAAATCATATAATTGAAAAAGACAGAGACAGATTCAATATCTGTCAATATGAAACATTAACAGGATCTTATTATAAATCCAAATGAGAAGCTGCAGTAATATTGTAGAAAATGCTGATAATGCCAAGATTAAAATGTACTTACTATGATACTAGTGAAATATGTTCCATGCAGGTTCTTGGATACCAAAATATAATTTAATCATTAGCAATTGCATATTGGATATCTCATCTTGGTACTAACTTTCTAAGAAAACATCTTGAACTAACTCATATGAAAGGAAGCATAATTTTGGGAGGAGGTTTTAGCTGTACAGTAAGTTAGGTTGACAGAAGTGCAATTATATCCCCTGCAATTTCTGCTACAGCTAAATGTTTACATATTTTTAAAATCAGTTCAGTGAATTGATTTAAACATAAAAAACAAGTGATCCCTTCATCTGTCATATGTCTTTGGCACTAAGACTATGATAATACAATATTTATATCTATGGACCTAACTGAGAAGGTAACTTTAGAATAATAACATGCCCCATATCAGATCATAATCTTCAATTTTTACATTAACATTAAATAATAATCTGCCAATATAGCACAGAATACTAGCATTATTAATAAAATGGAAGAATTTAAACAATTGCTCCCGGAAGAAATGCATACCTTTTTTTGTATTTAATGACAAAGGAGGTATTAATAGAATTATACACAAGGACACTTTTAAATCCTAAATGTAGGGAAAAATAAACAATATTTATTAAACAAGTACAAAGTGTAGGACAAAGAATTGATAGACATATAAAACAAAAACAGATATTGTCGAAAAGGTGTAAAAGGGAGAATAATATTTTTAGACTTAGTGAAAGTCCTAAATAGGAAATGTAAAAAATACTTGATCACAAAAAGTAAATAATATTGAAGAAAATAAAATTAAGATCATATAATAATTAATCCTAGATGATTACATTAATTAGCCAAAAGGTAAAAAAAATGTTAAATAATCTATCTAGATTAATACTATTAAGTTTTTAGAAAGTAATAGATATAAACCAGATGCAGATGATATACTTAAAGACATTAGAAAGTATTATGAAACAATCAATGAGTGAAAGAAATGAAATGTGTAAAAAGTAAAGAATACAATAAATTCAGGAAATAATATACAAGAGGTTATCTATGGATACTAAAGACATCCTAACAAAATGGATTAGGAAAGCTGAAGTTATGCGACAAATAAATAAATCAATTAAAATAAAATAAAGCTCCAAGATAAATGGATTAATGCTGCAGTTTTATATATTACTTCCAACTAATTTTGGCTCTCAGAAGCAGTAAATGCTAAAATGAGCAGTAGACAAGGACATCCACTGTTGCCTACACTTTTTGATCAAGGTATGGAACCATTGACTAATATAAGAAATAACACAGATATAATGGGTTTTAAGATAAACAATTATTACACATCAAAGAAACTACTCGCATATGATATTTTATTAATACTTACTGATATAGAATCTTCTTTTAAAGAAGCAGGGAATAAAATTAAAAAGTTTTGAGTACTGAAATTTAATAGTAATAAATGTATAATTATGAACTTTGTAATAAACTATATATATTTTTTTCAAACAAAAATAATGCAGATATTGATGAAAAATAAATTACTTATGAATAATGCTCGCATCAACTTTAGAAACAGTAGTAGAAGTAAACACAAATAAAATAATATTGAAAGCAAATCAAATAACAGATGGAGCAAAAGCATTTGATAAAATATTTTTTACTGATTAAAGTGACATAACCAAAAATCTTATATTTTATTTAAACAGCTTTAACTTCCCCTAAATTTCAGATTAATAAAATAGAAATAATAATGATAACTTTGTAATAAACCAGGAATGGTTTACAAAAACATATTAAAAATGGAATAAATGGGGGACTGGGATTTCTGGATATTAAAAGCTATAATAGTTTCATGTTTTTAAAGCATTATTTATTGGCTGAGCATTTAATATCAGACTAAAACTAGACAATAACCAAGTTAAATGAAGAAGTTATATTCTGCAAGTTATAATTCTTAATATCAAATTACTTTCAATATACTATAACCAATTTAGTTGGTTCCAAATAACTACAAAATATGCTAAAGGCTATTAAAAACTACATATGTAAGCAAATCAACTTAAATAGTTGGTAATTCACTATATTTCTTTTGGGAGTAAATATAGATTTACTAGAAACATCAAACAGGAACATAATGTTATATATGAGAGAAATAAATCCTTAGCTTGATGTAATTAATTGTATGAAAGGAGTAAATGTTACATCAGTTGAAACAATAAATATAATATGTTAAACCAAAATCGTTAATTGTACAAGCCACAAGATAATTCATATTTAAATGAACTAAAAGCTTTTCAAATTTTACCTTAAAAGAATGCCTACAATTAATAAATTGCATAAATGAGATAAGTTTTACATACAGTATTAATATATATATTCTAACTTATATAAAATAAGAACACAAAAATAAAATGAAAAAATGAATTAACTTTAAAAGACATGCCCCTGGATTCACTAATCTGCTGTGCAGAACTAAACTAGAACCAGATAAATGGCCCATATCACCGGTTTGGTACCCTGTTCCCCTGAAAATCCAGTGTGATGTTCCAAGAAATCTAGGTAGCTGTCAATGACATATAACTGATATTCAAACGTGTACATAGAGAATGTATATGGAAACAAACCTGTCATTCTAGCACCTCACCCAAAGTGTATGTCAGCAATACTCAACATATGTTGCATTAACACCTGCAGCCTGTCACGCCTGTATGTAAGATGCAGGTCACGTATATAATAACTTATAAACATACCAGTGTACAATGTAAGGCCATTGTGTAGTGTAATAATACATGTAAGGGAAAGACCACTGCAGTGACTAAGAATGTTGTGTAAACTACAAGGATACATTAGTTGTTAATTGAGGTTTCTCTCTCTCACCCCTACCATATGTGCATAATAACCCAGTGACTCCCAACAACTAGTATGTGTACACTTTTGTTGGGACATATGTCCTAATGGTGTATAAATATTCACATTTATTTCTATGCATGTGCCATGTGAAAATACACCCATACTGGTGGCCTGTTGCCATAAATAAAACCTGCATGCACCTGTAATGGTCACTGTTGTTCCATATATGCATGTGTTCTGCCGGCTCTGAAACTGTGTTAAATCTGGTGTGTTGGGTTAATGTGAATACCTATGCATGCTGTTATAACTAATCCTGAATGCTGTGGACTGTTACTAACCCATATCTGTCATAAACCTGTGACAACACAGTTCATATGGGAAGGCCTGTCCCAGCGGACCCACCGGTCTCACCTCAGCTGGCCATGGCACTGGGCACCAACACATCTGGAGCCCAGCCTGGGGCCTCCTCCTCCGTGGGTCCTGTGCCACCTTTGGGTGGAACCGCTGCAGCAAATGGGGCTCACCCCTGCCTCAGAGTGGGCGCAGAGGGTAACCTGTCACCTGTCAACAGGTCCATGCCATGGTGCATAAGGAACTCGATCTGGAGTATCGAGAGCGGCTATGCCAGCTTGAGGGTTGAGTGATGCTATTAGAGGGTGAGCCTGCTCCTCCTACACAGCCCCCAGCACAGCCACCTTCGGGGCCATGAAGGTGCAGTGGTGACTGCCCATTTGTGGGGACCTCAATCCCACTGTTTTCAGTTGGGGGCTCATGGGCTTGCGACTTCCAAACACCCCTCCCTGTCCAAGGTGTTTACCCCCCACATGTGTCATATACTGACCCTGTATGAATCTTGTGTGTCTTGTCTGTTAACCTACCCAACCTACCTCCCCAAATATACCTACTACCCCTCCACAGCATCCCACTCTCACCTGAAAAACAAAAAAGGGCAATCTGTTCCCACAAAAAAATCACGCCCCACACATAGCTGTCCATTTCGCACACTTGTCCACTGGAAACATGTAATCTGGTCTAATTGGCATCACAATGAATATATATGACATATATTCATCACAATGAATATATGTCATTCTCACCCCTCTCCCAGGGGTTTGAGGGTGCAAATCTACCTGCAAATATAGTGTATATGCACAACTGTTGCTGTAGAAGAAATGGGCAGCTATGGACCTTTCCTATACACTTCCTGCACATGCCTAGCTATTTTCCCTACTGTCTTTCTCTCTTTGCATCCCGTTTTTCACCACTGTCCTATCAACCCCTTTTTCTTTTCTTTTAAAGGAATTAGCATGGGGGTAAGCAGCAGTAGGCATCATTAAGCAGCAGTAATCAGGTTTGCGTGGGTTTGCTGGGGGGTTAGCTATGCCTACACAGGTTGAGAAATTCAAAGCTAACTGACTGTAATGAAACATAAGCATCAGTGCTTACCATCCCGCAAACTCGCTTACAACTGCAAACCCGCTTACAACCCCTTAAATGTGCTTTAATCACTCTGTAGCCAACATCCCTTGTTCAGCACCAAAATAAACTGCCTCTCCAAGATTTGAACCCATGACCCTGAACTCCATACACAAAGTGATTTACCACTAAACCATGGTCGATATACATAACCTGATGTCACAAACATATCATGCAGCACTATCAGTCAACAGTACAGGAAATGTATTATTATCACACCACATAACCTGTTAATGCAAGAAGTCTGGACAAAGTATACCACACTGTGGGTATAAATAGGAATATATGTCAACTAATGATGCTCTGATACACTGAAAATGGTACTAGTTACACAGTTATATGTATTAGTACACATACGGAGAAGGAGATGAAGTCTGAAACACAAAAGTGTTGCCGCTAGTTACTGACTTCAGTGCTGCGATCAGCCATGACAATTGCCAAGTGAATGAGGAACAGGCTAAAATATGAGCTGGACATGCATGGACATATGGACAGATAGATATTTGTAAATGTAGACAGATAGACAGCTATATGTAGATATATATTAATGTATGACTCACAAATAATCATATAACATCAATTGTATATAGCTACAATACATGTGTTCATATGTATGTTTATATTTATATATATATATATATATATATATATATATATACAGATGTATATATCGATAGATACATATACATAGATATAGCCATATGAAATATATATAGGTACATACACATATACACACACAAAAGGTATCAGTAGCCATACATATGTAGAAGTAGTGTGGAAGTACTGGGTGCAAAGTATATCCCTCAGCCACAAGCCCTTCAACTGGCACCTGTGAAATGTGTAGTGTGGCAACCATTCCCACCAATGAGAATACTGACATTAAACATATACCCACCCACAATTCAAAGGACATGATACGATACACAGGTATGCATACACAGATAACCTTTATTCCTGTACTATACAATAATGTATGCCAGTACTGACACCACATAAGATTTGAAATATGTAATCAGTCATGAATGCAACACCCACACAAAGCAGTAGATGCAAGCAATGTGTATATATACCATACTATGCTGTCCAGGCCAAGGCCTTCAATTAGTACAACAGTAGAAACAGGTTTTGGCTTCAGGATACGTAACAATCAACAATTACAGATGTAGTTCAGCAGCCTCCAATTACACCCTGTATTCAAGCCCTAGGGGTAAAGTAGCACTTGTGTTAATGTTGCAGTATCTTGTACATAACATTGCTTAACATAACATTTCACTATCACACTGAATGACCGTCGTCTTAACAGTTATATCCCTGAAAAGGTGCTATAGCCTAGATTACTGGCATAGAACCCCCCTCCATAAAAGGCTGTACAAGGGCAACGAATACTGTGTTCATAGGTTCATAGGTTCATAGGTAAGTACTAGGCTATCTGCCCATGGGCATTTATAAGCCTAGCCACAGAGTGATGGCTTTCGCCTCCCCATTATATTAGTAACCAGAGCCTCTGTCAACAGGGCTCCTGAAGTGATCCCAGGGTAGAACTTACAATTACCCATCCACTCATCAAGATTTCTCTTGAAGAGGGTCAGAGAGGAGCTCTGTCGAATATGGATTGGGATTCTATTCCAGAGTGAGGGGAGCTGCTGGGACAGGAATGTATCCCTCCAGCATATCCTGTTTATTGTTATACATAGGTTCAAGTCACTAGAACGAGTGGTTCTGAGGGATCTCGTTTTTTTGATGTGAAGCATGTCCATTAGTTCAGGGTTTGACATGGCCCTATAGGTCAGGCATAGGTCACCTCTGAGCAGACGGTAAGCGACTGAGAAGAGCTGCAGCTTTTTTAGTCGTGCTTCATAGGGTAATTATTTAAGACCCTTAATCCTCTTACTGAGGTACTTCTGTGGTCTTTCTAGTTGTTGCAGGTGTCTAGTGAGGTACATCCCAAATGGGGCATTGTACTCTATTATGGGCCTAATGAGTGAGGAGTAAAGGGGCACAATCACCTCCTTGGATCTGGATGAGAAACCCTTTGTGATCAGGTGTGCCACATAGAAGGATTTCCTGACCGTTTTGGCTATGTGGTTATCAAAGGAGAGCATGCTATCTACTTGGGTACCCAGGTCCCTGATTACTTCTTCTGTACTTAGTGGATTCCCATCTGTGTGGTAGTTTGTAGGTACTTTGTTTTGCCCAAATAGGATTACTATGCATTTTTTGGCATTTAGCTTGAGGCCGTGACTTTGACACCAGGTGTTTGTCTCTGTGAGACCGTTTTGCAGGATGTCTGTGTCAGCTGGAGAGTCAATTATTGCACCCAATTTATAGTCATCTGCGAACTTGGTTAGCCACAGTCCCTCCACCTTTGCCTGTACTTCAGAGAAATATATACCGAACAGGAGGGGTCCCAGGACTGAGCCCTGTGGGACTCCGCTTGTGACTGGTTTAGAGTCAGACATGATGCCTGCCACTCTTACCGTGTGGGTTCTGTCTGAGAACCATTTGGCAACCCATCTCGTGACATGCGGGTTGATATTTAAGCTGGTGAGTTTGTCTATGATTCCTGAGTGTGGGATGGTGTTGAACACCTTAGTGAGGTCCAGATATGCTGTGTGGACCACCTTCCCTTCATCTATGGCCTTGGTGACTGTTTCAAAGAAGTCGACCAAGTTCAGGAGGCAAGATCTGCTTTTAACAGAGCCGAACTGGGTGGGGTCCAGTGTCTGGAGGTTCCCAATGTCCCTGTTAATGAGCTCCATGATAATGCATTCCATGGCTTTGCAGACCAAGCTAGTCAAGCTTATAGGGCGATAGTTCCCAGGGTCAGTTGTGGCACCACCTTTGTGGAGTGGTACGACTGTTGCTGTACACCATTCTTTGGGTACATAGCCTGTAGAGAGGCTGAGTTTGAATAGTGATTTGAGATGGGGAGGTTAGTTCATTTTGAAGCTCATGTAAGACACAACCTGGGATATCATCTGGTCCCATTGATGCTGTGTTTTTGGCCTTTGCAAGGGCTGGCTTTACTTGTGTGTCTGAGATATCTGGAGTGCCGCATTCTTCTGGAATGGGTGCTAGTCCCTTTGGTGGAGACGGGGGGGGGGGGTGAAGATTGCACTGAACTTGTCAGCCAGGATGTTGGCAATGTCGGTTGGTTCAGTGTATTTATGGCCATTATGCACTAGCTTGGAGCATATCTGAGGGTTTGCCCCTAGACTCTTGACATAGTTAAAGAAGGCCTTGTGGTTATCCTTAGAGTCATGGACTATTTTTCTTTCGAAGTTGGCCTTGGATAATTTAATGAGGGAGTGCAGTTTTTTACTGATGTTAATCAGAGATGCCTTCTTATTTTGGGATTTTGTTCTGTCTTGCAGGAGTTTCCTCCTTCTGTTGTAAAGTTTATTTATGGCCAGAGTCCACCAGACTGGCTTCCTCTTTTTTGAGGAGTTGGTCTTGGTTTTACTTGGGATGGCTCGGTCCATGCATTCTTGAAGGTGTTCATAGAATGCACTTGTAAAGGATTCTGCCAATGGGTCATCATTTACCATTTGATTGGGAGCTTTGAAACTTCTCACCTCAGTCTTGAGGAGTGTGAAGTTGGCTTTAGAGAAGTTTTTACCTTAATTTCCTTGACTGGGGGGGTCGGGATATGGATGTCCAGTGTGATTAGTTTGTGATCTGATCTTACCAATGATGAGTTTACCTCAGGTGTGGAACATAGGTTCCCCATGTTGGTGATGACCAGGTCCAGTATGTTGTCACCTCTTGTGGGAGTGGTGACCAGCTGTTCAAGGGTGTTTGAGTTTATAAACTCAAGGAAGCATTGGGCTAGGGTGTTTGAGCTTGAGTAGTTTTCCCAGTCAATGTTTGGATAGTTGAAGTCACCCAGTAGCATGGTGTTGGGTAGAATCTTCATACGTTCTAATGTTCTCAGGAATGCGTGAGGGTCCTGAGACAAGGTGGGAGATCTGTAGCAAGCTATAAATTGAACAGTCAATTCACCTGCTGTCAATTGCACTTGGACGGTCTCAGATTCCGTGTGCTGTGCTACTAACCTGGAGGTGTGGGTGTTCTTGATGAATATGGACACACCCCCTCCTTTTGTGTTCTGGTCCTGGTTTTGGGACCTAAAGGTATGGTAGGAGTTATAGCCTAGTAGTGCTGGGGTGCCCTCTGGAGGCTTGAACCAGGTTTCTGTCACTGCACATATGTTGATTTCTTCCATACTAAGGAGAGCCTTGAGTGCGTGCATTTTGAGGTTTAGACTTCTGGCGTTGAGAAGCATTACCCTCAGTTTTTGTTTATTATTGTTGTTTATGGAGGCGGGTTTGTCTTTTGAGCCTTGCCTAAAAAAGGCAGTATTGGGGTGGCAAGAGTCTTGGCCAGTATTCGAAAGTCCAGGGGCGACAGGTGCAAGCCATCTCTAGTGAAGCAACGTGGCTTGTCAAGCATGTCGTCCCAGGCTGACAAGTACTGGATCCCCTTTGAATGACACCAGTAGTTTAACCAATTGTTGAAACTGATCATTTTTTCTTCGTATGTTGGCATCATTTTGGGTGAGGGCAGGATGCTACTCAGAGTCAGAGTCATACCAGCCTGGGCTATATGGTCAGAGAGCTCCTCCATGTCTTTTTTCATGTAGTCCAGGGAGGTACATCTCAGATCATTTACGCCAACATGTACAATGACAGAGTCATATTTGTACTTGTTGTGGAGTGACCTGAGTGCATGTGTTATGTGGCAGATTCTGGTACCTGACAGGCAGCTTATGGTAACTTTCTCCTTGTTCAGTCTAGTGAGTGGGACGTCTGTGTACCTGATGATAGAATCACCGATTACTAGTGTGATAGGTGTGTTACTTCGCCTTAGGGGCTGTTTTTGCTTGGCACACTGACGTTGTGACGTATGTGTTACCTGGTTTCTGTTGTGGGGTGGGGGTTGCTTGGGTGTATGCTTACGAGGTCTCTGTTGTTTAGGCAGGTTCTTATTTGGAGCCTCCGAGTATGTTTTTGCGTGTTTCTGAGAATTGTTTTCTGGTGCAACTATGGCTGGTCTATGTGAGTCTGGTAATGTGGTGCTAGTGTTGCCCTTCTCCTTGTGAATGGTTGATCCAGTCGTGGGTTGAGAGAGCTTAGCCTCCAGTTTGGCTGTGTAGCTGCATCTCTCACATATGTTTGTGTTGGTTGGGAGGAGGAGGGGGTTGTCTGTGTACATGAGGCAATTGTAACATTGCCTCAGGATGCCCAGATTCACCAGCTGGACCAGAGAGCACACCTGAAGCTGTCTCTTGAACATGCCTGAATAGATGGTTGGGACTGTATTGCTGATTGGATGAGTAAAGAGCCTTATACTTCCTGAGTATAGGGCTGAAGTGCAAGCTGTAAGCTAGGGCTAGTTTTAGTGAGTTTTAGTAAGTGCCAGTCTTAAATTGCCTTATTTCTAGTGCTGGGTTGAAGTGTTTCAAGTTTCAAGGGAAAAACTGAAGTGCAGACTTCATGGAGCCTGGAATAGTTTAACCACAGCTAAACAGCGCTGCTCGGTGCTCAAACCCATGCAAAACTGAGCTAAGTGGTTTTTATACCAGGGAGATCATAAAGGATAGAAATTAGCCCAAAATGGCCAATGAGCTACAAGTTGCAGGGCTGGGACCACTCCTACAGGGACAGATAGGCTGCTCAGAGTTCCCTCTCTCACAGTGAACAAGGAAGTAACCTAATTATCCAAGTATGATATGGGCAACACAGGAACCTTTACCGCAGTCCTGGATTCAGCAAAGCCTGAAAACTGGGCTAGACTAGTTCAGAAAGGCGGGAAAACAAGGAATTATTTTGTGTTTTTTTTTTTTTCAGAAACAACAGAAATGCAGAGCTTAAATTACTTTAAATACACAGAGGAGACGAGCGCACTTGAGTGTGTAGCCTGCAACTGTGTTACAGGTAACTTAAATGCAAAAACAACAAACAGCAACTTTTTTTCAAGTGCAACAAAGAAATAAGTACAGTAAGCATTGCAGATATCACTAGGGATCCACAGAAGCGCTGCAAATCCGTGTTTTAGGCGGAATTAGCATTTCAGAGAAACAGCAAGCAAAAACAATACTTAATCAAGTCCAAAGTCTTTCTTTTGTCTCTCGGCCGCTTTTAGGACTTTGCAGGGCACCACAAGGAGCTTGCTGAGCTGTATACAAGCGCAACACTGCACTAAGCAGTTTTTATACCAGGGAGATCAAAAAGGATAGAAATTATCCCAAAATGGCCAATAAGCTAGAAGATGCTCGGCTGGGACCACTCCTACAGGGACAGATAGGCTCCTCAGAGTTTCCTCTCTCACAGTGAACAAGAAAGCCACCTAACTATCCAAGTATGATATGGACAACACAGGAACCTTTACCACAGTCCTGGATTCAGCAAAGCCTGAAAACTGGACTAGACTAGTTCAGAAAGGTGGGAAAACAAGGAATTTTTTTGTGTTTTTTTTTCAGAAACAACAGAAATGCAGCGCTTAAATTACTTTAAATACACAGAGAAGGCTAGCACACTTGAGTGTGTAGCCTGCAACTGTGTTACCGGAAACTTAAATGCAAAAATGATGCACTTACCTCTGGAATGTACAAGGGCACATATGTGCTATCCAGCTGTTGCCCCCATATATATGGACCTGGCCCAACAGTTGGTGCGAGAGTCCATGACATGACTGGGATGATAGTAGTAATGCTAGTGGTAAATAATGATAGGCCATTACCTAACAACCCTTCCTGTATCACAGCAGGACACAGACTGGCATATATGTGGAGGACTGAGGCAGGAACATAGGGCCATATTTGCATTATTGCTGTTACACACCCTGGAAATTGCTGGTGTTACTTGATTCGTTGCAGCATACCCTTATGCAGGAATAGGCCATTGAAATACAAATGGATGTAGCCCTGTACTGATAGCACTCAACAGACAGACTGCCACAGATATATCTGGGACAATACCTGTGTGGTTCACAGACAAAACCCAACAGACAATCCCCCCTGGTATCATATGGATAGGCCCACAGTTGAGAGCTATACAGACAGACAACAATCCATGAACAAGTACCATGTACACAGAAATCCTGTAAGAACAACAAGATACATTGCACACAACAACACTATTCATGTTGTCTGTAGGTCTGGAACCTTACCCAAATGTGGATTTGCCCTATGTCTGCAGGTTCTGCTGTAAGAGGTATTGCTAGCTGCTGTCTGTAACACTGATGTCCACACACAGGAAGGATGTCATCCATACTGTAAAGGTGAAGGGACAATGCCCACAGAAGTCAGCACTTTATAGTACAGAGTTGCCATGACAGTGGTTATCTGAAGTACTATACTGAAGGCTGCATGTAATTAACAACTGGTGGACACTAACTGGTGCAGAGGCCACCACCTGATCATGTGCAATATGAACAAAAGCATCCTGCAATCTACTCATACCCGCTCATTCACTCTACTGGAGAGACTGAGAGAGAGAGACAGAGAGAGAGAGAGAGAGAGAGAGAGAGAGAGAGAGAGGAAAACATCTTCAAGACAGTTCACAAAGCTCAGGGTTGTGTTACAGTGGAAACAACGTAACAGGTATGTGATACAGATATGCATTTACTGGCATGTAGTATATGAAATAGAATAATAGGACGTATACTGTGAAGGGATGTATATGTGCCATCAGTACTTGTTCCTGTAATGATGTTGTGCTAAACAACTGCACTGGACAGTAGTGTCAGTCCCTGTGGGCAGTGGGACATGCCTGGCAAATGTGCAGACCAGCAGTGAATGGCAAAGATGTGACCCATGATATCTGTGTTCTGTAAATTACTGTGGCCAAAGGCTAGTTGGGGCATTAATACTGCCATGATAGACACATGGGTGAGAGACCACACCACCTGTAGGACAGTCATGTTAAAGTGCAGCATAGCATGCCCAACTGCCATAGCAGTATAATTTGTGTCTTTCGGCTTTTCCCGGTTAGGGGTCGCCACAGCGGAACTCCAGTCCACTAATGATTGGTAGTGGATTTTTACGTACCGGGTTACCAGCCCTGACGCACAACCTTCAACGAAGGCACGCCCCATTCATGTATGCCTCCACACAGAAGACGCTCTAGCTGAGAATCGAATGGGACAACGTCTTGCTATGAGGCGACAATGCTACCGCAGCACCACCACCACAGTAATGCCATATGCCATAGCTGTATAATATGCTTATCTAATGTTTGTCACCATATATAACCCCCTAGTGTTAGTCTGTGCTCACATGCGACACCTATCTGTGTTGCAGGAAGGCCGAGCAGTTCAGCTGTGAAGTACAGAGGGTACATGAGTGTGGTCCAGATGGTTGTAAGCACCCCACATACAGATACATATATGTGGGATACATATTCACAGCTGTGTATGTGTACAGAACCTCAGACAGTTATACATTCATATATGTATATAAACAACACAAAAAGCTATCTACACATATATGCACATATGTATATATATAAATATATATATATATATATATATATATATATATATATATATATATATATATATATATATATATATATATATATATATATATGTGTGTGTATAGATATATATATATATATATATATATCTTTATATGTGTGCGTGTGTGTGTGTGTGTGTGTGTGTGTGTGTGTGTGTGTGTGTGTGTGTGTGTGTGTATATATATATATATATATATATATATATATATATATATATATATACATGTCAATACATTTACCTTGCCATGACATGTGTGAGACAACATCACACATCAATACACAACATACCTACACACCAGTACATGGCTGCAAGATGGAGTGTGGAGTGAGGTGTGTAACCCATGTTGGGAACACATTGCAATTTTATGAGATGGTTGGATATATATGTTGATGAAGGGTATTAGGCACATATTGGTATGTAGGTCTGGTCTGGTGACAAACAAGACAGCATACAGGGCTGGTATATGATGCATGTGGCGGTTAAACACAGTGGGTGGGTAGTTACATTTGGAATGTGGAGGCCATTGAGCCCCCACATGGGAACAAAGGGAACATGGTGCCCACCCATGGACAGTCATGACAGCATCTACATGGATATAAAGGTGCCTGGGCTGTGCGCTGGGCAGGAGGGACATGCATGTCAAACCTTGTGTATGTGTACTGCATGCCTCCATGTGATGTAGCACATACCCCATGTCTCTGGAGCTCCCTATGCACAATAACCGTGACCTAACTGGGTGACAGACACATGTCTGTTTGTGCTCCATGGGGGGGTGCACCATCCCCTGAGGTGGTTACACATGAAGGTAGTGATGGAACAGTAGATCATGAGGTTCCATGGTGGGTCACGGATGTGATGTGGACTGGTAACATGTGCACATTAGGTTGGAGTGGTGTTCCTGCTGGCAAATAACCCCTACACATACTGGTGTGCAACTGTCATGGAACATATGTGGGCTGTAATAGTCCACACAATCCCAGAACATGTCCAACAGCATGCATAGATATCCTCAATACTACAGAATGGCAGATGTGTAGCAACCACATAGCAGGCCTACCAAATACATATGGAGAAACATAGTGGCAGTGACAATGGCATGCAGGTGAAATATCATGTAACAGCCTTGCAACTCTAGTGTCCCCACAGGGAGCATGTCTATAACCACATAGCAGAAAAAGTTGTACAATACAATATATGCCTTGGCTCAATGGTACACATACCAGACACATACCACTAGCGTAGTGTGAACATTATGTTGGAGCTGATATGGTGGTGGGAGACTGATATGTGTATCGTATTATGGTAAACTTGACATATGAGTTGCTCAGACATAGTACCATCATTATGCCTTTCAGGGAGTATGGCACACCTGAGGAACCCCACCTACAGTGCCATTGAGGAGGAGATCATCATCACCGGCTTTATCCACAACTATCAGCTGTTGTTCTCACAGACAATCATGGACCAGCAGGAGAGAACAGCCATGTGGACTGATGTGGTCCACAGGGTGAGCGAGGTGGGTATGCACAGCCGTACCTATAAGCAGGTCCACCACTATTGTAATGACCTGCTCCGGCAGGTACGTTGTTGTGCCGCTGCCATGTTGGGTGACCAGCTTGCAACGGGGGGGGCATAACATCCATCCCCCCTCACCAGAGTGGAGGAGCTGCTCATCAGCCTGGTAGCACCTGCCCACCCACAAGAGCTCCAGACTTATACAGTCATAGAGGTGGGTGCTACTCACACACCACACATTGAGCATGCAGGTAAGGTTCCAGGGCATATCAGTAGACTACTGTAGTGTATGCATCTGTACAGGTAGACCATGTACATGTGAGATGTGAGGTATGTTGCTGTGTAGTACCGATAAGCAGTAATGCATAAACTGTAGTTCTGTGGACTTCAGCTGTTGTTGTACTGTAATATTACAGCCACCCTGTAGCAATGCCACAGCTGTGGCTGCTGACATCAACTCTATCCCATCTCAATGTAGGTACCTTTGGGATACCAGCAAGGCAGCGGCCAGATGCCGGTGAGTATGGTTTAAGGTTATGCTTGGCAATTCACTGTGCATGTCATAGCTAAGGTGTAGGTCATGTACACATCTAACACACCTACCCATAATGTATGCTGTACATGTGCACTGACACAGAACACACCTCACTAATGGGATTCTCAGCCTCAAACACTTGCAATACACAGTCCATCTCAGACAACTGTGGCTGCACTCCAGTGCACATTGCCCAGGCACAGCTGACATCTGTCCAACATACACAGCTATGTCATACACAGAGCAGATGAACATGCTACATATAATAACATCCCACTCCCTCTGCTAACACATGCTTCAGGGTCCTAAACCTAATCAACACATTACACAGAACATACTGGAGGGATAGGGCCCTGTCTTGGGGAATCCCCACACTCTGGAATGGACTATCCATACATGTCAGGCAATGTTACTCATCGGACCTCTTGACAGAAACATTTGGCAATTGGATGGGGAATGGGGAATACACCCTGGGTAGCATGTCTGTGCCACAGCCTGACAGGGGCACAGGGGAATAACATTAGTGGGTGGTGCATGGCTGGGAACCCCTGTGGCTAGGCTTATGTAGACCCCAGGACCAATAGACCAGTACTCACCTATGAACCTGTGTGTACCACAGGCAACATCAGTCAGGGCCCAATCATGGTCAATAATGGTCTCTACACTCACCATAGGTACAGTACATTGTGTCTGTGGTTGGTCTAATGGTAGTCTACCACCCATACATGCAGCACTGATGATGACATATGTGAATAAACATCAAGCATTCACTAAACATGTGTCCACATGTGATCCAGGAACACACAGAGGCTGTGAACAGCAGCAGAAACACACCTGACACACAGAGACACATCCTGCAATGGTGTGCACACCCATGAGGTATGGTGCACAGTACATGTCAGGGTGCTGAACAGATGCACAGCAATGCTGTGGACATGGATGCAGTGGGTACCAGGGGGAGAGCCATCACCTACAAACAGAAGCCATGCATCACAGCTATGTATAATGTTGGTAAGGGGGATTGACTACAGTTGCACTGCATGCTGTTGAGCCCCACATGTCCTGCATGCTGACATGTGTGTAATTACAGGTATGTGTGTGATTCTGTACTGCACCATCGCCTGCTATTATGTGTGTTATGGGATTGCAAGAGCTGTCTGTAGGTGCTTTCTGGTGGAGTGTATGGGTTGCCATGTATGTCGGCTACATGTGTGTATGTCTGTGTGTGTGGCCATGTCTGCACACATGTGTGTGTGTGTATGTGTGCGCATGTGTGTGTGTGTGTGTGCACGTGCACGTGTGTGTGTGTGTGTGTGTGTGTGTGTGTGTGTGTGTGTGTACTGTTTAGTGGGGTTGTACAGGTCTTACAGTCTGTTCTCTGTTTTCCCCTCACAGGTGGTGAGGTGGGCTGGGTTGGGCTGGGTCCCCCCCGCAGGGAATCTGATGTCACTGATATAGACAGTGACCATGAAGATAGATGTGTTGTGGCACAGGAAGGGTCATCAGGGGCTGCCATTGGACCACCAATTGACAACCCACATGTATCCACACTATCCACACACACAGTCACACTGCCTCTACACACCTCATCACCATTGGTCCTAGCTGAGGGATAGCCTACGGTTGGCATGGGCCAGGACAGTGTGGTATCTATGGCACATATGTCAGGACACAGCAGCCATAGCCAGATGTCTGGTGGGGTATCACATAGGCAGATGTGTAGGGGTGCTCGTAGGAGCACTGCTGGTCATCATGCCCCTGGCAGATGTGCCACATCTATGTCAACCACACACATGTTCCAGACTGTCATGGAGGCACAGGCATGAATGGAATGGTACACCAGGCAGGGTCTAAGGGCACAGAGGGCTCATCACACCTCTGTAACTGACAGCATCCATGACCTAGCAGATGCCATCCATAATTACACGGAGGTCATGGATAGATGGTGGAGTGAGACATTGGAACTCATCCACAATGTCATGTCCATGCATCAGGACAGGGCAGGATGGGTGTGATGGCCACGTGGACATATACCAACAACACCAGCAGCTGGAGGTCGCCGTGGACTTCCAACCAGTCACAGCTGTTCCCGTAGTGGCAGTATCAGCCCCAGCACTGTGGGGGGGCTGACCACAGCCAGTCATAGCAGACCATGTGCACGTGGCCCTGGCCAGTCCCAGGAGGGACCTGGATCCAGTGGATGTCTGTCAAACTCGGGGGACATTACTCCATCTAGCTCTGTACCTGATACTGCCTGTAGCACCCCTGCCAGGCACAGGTCCTATGTCTGTGGCCGGAGACAGTGAACTGCAAACCTTGTGAGGTACAGTCTGCAGCTGTCCCACAATTTTCTGTATTGGGCAGCCACATGGAGGAATAACACACATAAACAATGAACCTAGGGCAACCACATACCTGCACACACAACATCACCAGTGGCCCATAACAATACTCAGCCCCCTCACACACACACATGTTGCCAATTGTATGGCTCAGCCTAGGCCTCTGGTGAACCAGCAACACATCCTGTGCATATGATGATACCTGTGCCACTCCCTGACATCTGTAACATCGATGCAGGGACAGGCTAACATGGTTCTGATGCACAGGGTGACTGCACAACAGTGTAGCAATGGAATGATGTGTAGCATGTTGTCAGCAGTAAAGTGTAATGCTAATATCTTGGAAGGTGTAGCTGTGCAGCCATAATGCATCATAGCTGTAATTAACAATGTTGCATTGTTGTCATCAGTATCTGTTCTGATTGTGTTGTGTTTGCCCATGTGCCACATGGCTGATGGGTGTAGTGGTGTAAGAAGGCCTTCTATGGTGGACACCAGTAAGTGTAGTGGGTGGTACACATGCCATAGCTGGGTACAACACGCAGTGCCTTTGGTTAGGATGCAGTACAGGTACAGGACTGTACACATGGATGTATGTCCTCGTGCAGGTAACACATCTGTTACACATGTAATCCCATCAAAACAGGATAGGCACAACCACACAGTGCTATGTATGCAGTCTGCAATGTGGATAACAGTGAACATGCTAACAGCAGGTTGTATGTCCCTCTCCCCACTCTACTGCGATTCTCACCTAAGTAACATGTGTGTGCCAATGCTGGTGGCATAGCCCTACCCTTAAGAGGGTGTGAGGCACTCAACTACTGTGAATGGTGCAAACAACAAATAACAACCTGATTACATACACTGTACAGTATTACAGACAGCTATGTGAGGGGATAAATGCAACAGTAACTGCAATTATGGCAGTCGTGTCCACAACAGCCACACCCAGTGAGTTATAGCAACCCCAGTAGTGTTGCACACCTCAACATTTGCACCAAGATTAGCAACTATTGATATCGTACAATTATTTCTGAGCATACCCCATTCAACGGATTTGAATTGGTTTAATGAGGTGTTGGCAAACGAGGCTAATCTTGGTGCAAATGTTTCCAACTTACTGGTAGAACTTATGGAAATTGTGTTAAGTAACAATTTCCTTTGTTTCAATGGTGAAATTTATAAACAAAAGATGGGTGTGGCGATGGGTGCTCCCTGTGCTTCTACCTACGCGAATATTGTACTGCACAAATGGGAGCAGACTTTTATATTTGCAACGGCATGGGCGAAACATATCAAACATTATGTTAGGTACCTGGACGACATATGTCTTTTATGGTGCGGAACAACAAAAGAGTTTTTGAATTTCATTGGTTACATCAATTCTACCACTTCATTTTTGGTTTTCACACATTCTGTTAGTGACCAAAGTTTAAATTACTTGGACATCACCCTGTTTAAAGACACCATCAATAACAGGTTTGGCTCAAAGGTATTTATGAAACCAACATATTCCAACTCATATCTGCACTTTGAGAGCAGCCACCCTTTTTATCAAAAGAAAGGGATTGCTAAAGGGCAGCTCATACGTGCATCCAGAATGACCAGTACTACAGAAAATTTTTTAGAAGAGGTGAACTTCTTGAAAGAGAGGTTTTACGAAAGAGGTTATCCTGTTACATTGGTCAACACTCTGGCCTTAGAAGTATGTACGCATAGGGAAGATAGATATCCACCTTTATTAGGGTCTAACACCATGCTAGTGGATGAGCTGAATACCAACCCCCAAAAGTTTGAGCAGAATGTATACACACACACTTTTTCCAGTAATTCTAGGTTAATAGAGGAAGCAGTACTAAGGTTTTGGCCCGTACTTTCATTACATGAAGGATTAACAGAGATGGTTTCAAAGCAACCCAAATTTGTTAGGCGAAGGGACAATAATCTGAAAGAGTTGTTTGAAAGAAAGCATACAACAGAAACTGTTAATATTAGACATAAGAAAAGAACATATAAGTGTGGAATGTGTAAACAGTGCCCAAACATTCTTAATGATGACACTTTACATATTCCATCAAGGAAATTTGTATGTCGGGCAAGTGGGTATTTCAATTGTAACACGAAATATGTTGTTTATTTAGGTTTCAGTTTAAAATGTCAAAGCTTCTATGTAGGGAAAACAGAAAGGACACTAAAGAGAAGAATTTACGAACATTTATATGACATCACAAAAAAAGAAGGAATCTAATGCTTTTTATAAGCATTCATTGTCCTGTCCCAACATGGAGCTTAGACTTATTGTTTTAGAGCAGCTAACACCGAATGGTAGAGGGGGTGATTGGGAGAGTAAACTGGAATATAAAGAGCTTACATGGCAACTAATGTTGGACGCTGCAAAATGGCCAGGGCTTAATGACAACATGAATTTGAGCAGTGTTTTGAAATTAAGAAGAGCCAAATTATAATAATATAACATAAAATTGATATATTCACACACTTAATACACTCCCAAAGAATTGATATGCACATTTTTTATTATTATTATTATTTTTATTTTTTATATTTATTCATTATTTTTTATTTATGCATTTATTTATTTATTTATTTATTTTCATATTTACTTAGTACTCATTATTTATTTATTATCTTGATCGCAATATGATCCATTTAATGTTCGGTTTTGTTTTTGTTGAACAATGTTTGGCAAGAAGTTTATGTTCCGAGCCTTTATATATATGAGAAATATTTTGGCAAGGCTATTTAACTGGTTTTATATGTAGCCCTTTTAATACCAAGTACTTGCAGGTGATATTTTATCAATTAGTTTTTTAATTTAATTTATCACATGATTATTTTTAAGTATTTAAATAGGAGCAGTTGTTATATGGTGTTCATCTTGATAAAGCTCAGTATTGCACTGAGCGAAAGCACTTGAGGGATTTATTACTGTGTGGTTTTCATCCAATAAATTTGTTCGTTGAATTTTACCTACTGGACTTTTATTCACCTTCTTTCTGCTGTGGACCACATTTTTTTAATGTCAGGTATATGAATTCTAAGGGGTGTATGTGACCTAAAAAGCATTGTCCGTCACTCAGTCATGAACAGACAGAGACACAAAGACACACCGATTCACACACACACACACACACACACACACACACACACACACACACACACACACACACACACACAATTGCCAAGACTGGGGTTAGAACACCTACCTAATTACTTTATCACACTACAGCAGTGCACAGTTACAGGACGTGCTATGAAGATTACTGGGCTATGATTTCCCCAGAGGTGTATTTCTAGGTAAGTGACATCAGCAGCTTTACCAAAGTCGAGTATGTGTATTGTATGCGGTGTGAGTGGCCTATAAAGCATTGCTCTCTATGCAGTCAGACTCACACAAAGCACACAGTTGTCAGGTCTAGGGTTAGGCCACCTACCTAACTACTTTATCACACTACAGTAGTACGCAGTTACAAGATGTGCTACGGAGATTACTGAGCTATGATTTCCCCAGAGGTGTATTTCTAGGTGCGTGACATCAGCAGCTGTGCCAATGTTGTGTATATGAACTGTACTGAGTGTGAATAGCCTAGAAAGCATTTCTCTCTACACAGGCAGAGACCAAGACATGCACACATACACACACACTCACACATTTGCCAAGTCTGGGGTTAGGACTACTACCTAACTAGTTTATCAGTACAGCAGTACACAGTTATGGGGCACGCCATGTGGATAACTTAGCTACAGCTCCCCTAAAGGTGTATGTCACATTGGATGACCTCAGCAGTCTTGTCATGATACTGCTATGGGGTGGGCGGTGTGTGCATGGACTGTAACCCATCCACGTAGGGGATGACATGCCATATGTGGGCACACACGGGGTCATATGCCACAGTTGCGTGTATACAGCTACTGGGTGACAACTTCCTTGTACAGTCTTGTTGCACAGCTGGCACGTGCAACATGCTGTCATGCTGACAGATACTGGTGGCTAGTATCTGCAGTGAGTGACACCTGCACCGCATGTGTTTGGGGCCCTTTGGCTGTGTGCTTGGTGGGACAGGCCCAGATGGCTCCTTGTCACGGTCACCCTTTTCAACACATCTATGTCCGTCTACCTTTGGCTTATTATAGTGTGTTGTCCTTACATGTCTGTATTCCTATCCACTGTGTGTGCAAGGCAGGAGTGGTGCATACTGACGTGCCTGCACTAAGAACTGCAACTGCCAGATATGTCTGGTCCACTGTTATTTGCTCACATAGCCTTCATGTGTTTGTGTGTGAGCATGCCCAGTATGGCCTTTCAGTATGTTGTTGACTGACAATGCCTTCATTCCTCTAAGTGTGTGAGCATGCCCAGTATGGCCATCTATACTGCATGTGTGGATCAAGTCCAGGTGGTTTATACTGTGGTGCTGACCTTTGTGTTGTACACTGACAGGTAGCATGCTGTGTCTGCAGGGTATACATCGGTCATTTGGAATTGACTGTTGCTACATTTCTGCACAGTGGAGGACACCTGACTGTTTCTATATTTCTACACAGGGGTGGTGGGCCCTGCTGACTGTTACTATAAGTGTACATAGGATGGTGGGGCACACCTTACACTTTTACACAGTTGCTAGGACTGTACTGGTATGTCAAGTACACCATTTCAGTCTGTAGTCTTACCTATCGTGCTGGCTAGAGGCATACCAGTGTACTACAGATCGTAGCTTTCACTACCTACATATTAGTTTCTGACTTCCTATCCTTCACAACTTACATCCATCTGGCTGGCCTGCTGTAGTCTGCCTGTGTAGAGCTGGGGTAGTGGTTACCCATAGGGCTCATTTAGAGGCCGTAGTACAGCATTTGTTTGTGTTTGTCTACACCTATCCTGCTGGCTGTGACTGTTGTTGGCTATGTGCCCCCCCTGACTGGCATGTGTGAGTCACTTACCTTGTGGGTGTCCCAATATTGAGGGGGGTGGTGCTGCAGGGCTGCCTATGTCGGATGCACATAGTACACGCCCTATACATGGTTGAGCACAGGTAGTGTCATGTTTGGCATCCCTTTTACTGTATGTGCGAGTCGGAGAGAGGTGTCATTCTCTGGGTCCCTACTGTATCAGTGCATGTGTTATGCGTTGCCTCTTTGCCAAGGCCAGGGCATACTGGGAATGCCTCCTTCTGCCTACTGGGGTAGGCTCAGATTGTTCCTTCTCTGAGTCACTCTGGGCCTGTGCAGGCTTTGTCACTGATGGGGAGCTGTGCAGCCCTGTCCCATGCTTTTCCTGCTGCAGCTGTTTCCATAGGATCATATTGTGTAGCATGGCACATACAAGGACAATTTGGGTACATGTAGTTGGTGAGTACTGCAAGGCTCCACCGGATGCGTCCAGGCAGCGGAACCATGACTTGAGCATCCCAAACACACGCTCTATTGTGATTCGTGTTTGTGCGTGTGCCTCATTATGGAGTTCTTGTTTGGGTGTGTGTGCATTTCTGATGGGTGTCATCAGCCATGGCTCCAGTGCGTATCCAGCATCCCCCACTAGGTGACCATGTGGGATGTCCCCATTGGCAAATGTCTGGTACAGCTGCGTCAGATACCAGATGTGGGAATCATGGTAGCTTCCAGGGCAGCCAGCCCACACATTCATTATTATGCCCTGGACATCGCACATAACCTGGCAGTTGATGGAGGGGAACGCCTTGCGGTTGATGTATACCCTACCCCGCTCACCTGGTGGTGCTTTAATGTGTATGTGCATGCAGTCTATTGCAACCACTACCTCAGGGTATTCTGCTATTTGGTGGAAGAGATGCATATTGCTGTCCAACGCCTCACGGGTGATGGAGAAATATACATGCTCACTGACATGTGCTGACATGGCATCCAGGAACAGATGGAGTACCCTGGATGCTGATGCCTATGAGATCCCCATCATATCCCCAGTTGGCCTTTGGAAGGTACCTGTAGCTAGTATTCTTAGGCCTACAGATACCTTGATATCCACTGGGATGCGTTCCCCTCTATTGGTTCTGTGTGTCAGGAGTGGCCAGCACAGCTCAGCAATATGCTGTAGGAGGTCCCTGTCAACCCTGTCTCCAGCTCATGTAGCCCTTGGTAGGTTACCCTGGGTCTGTACACTCTTCTCCATCTCCTCACTGTGGGTTGCGCAGCAGCATTCACATACTCAACACCCTCAGCCTCTTGCACGTGCTGGTTTATGATAGCAAAAGCAGCCCCTAATATTTTTTCTCTTGCTTTCGTTTTGCAAAATGTCCCCATCTGTATAAACCGGTGGTGCAAAGTCTTTGGGAAAAACAAGGGGGAAAGGTGTTTGCATGGTGTATAGTGGTGTGCTGGGCTGGGCTGGTCTGTTGCCTGTGTAATTGGCTGATTCTGATACATTTTACCTGTCAGCTAAGCTAGTTCTCCTTGATTACCTTCCTACTGCTTTTTCCCCTTCCCATTGCCTCCCTGTTTAAGCCCGTGTGTGCGCCACACAAATGGAGTGCTCCAATGTGCACAGATCTGCAATTTCCTGGTTTAACTTCCTTTTTCTTCCTGTACAACCCGGTGCACAGCACACACACCTGCTTACAGTACTAGGCAGGTTTAGAGACACCCCTAGCTTAGCTGTGCTAAGCTAGGTACAATCCTGAGCCACAGGTCTCCAATCTACTTACTGACACCCCCTCCCATGATATCACCTATATCCTAGTGTTACACCCAGCTATTTATACTCTTACACTCTTGGGACCTGCCTCACACCCTGGGTAAATCTGGGATTCAATAACCCTTCCCTCATTTGCATAGGATTGCCTGCTAATGCATAGTTACATGTCCCACATTGAGCCTCCCCCCTTAGCAACCATTACTCACTGGCCAGGTTGTCTTCTGACTGCCATTGACTTACATGGCAGAATACTGATTTTAGTTAGAATGCTTATTTTAGGTTTATTTTATTATTTTCCCACCAATCCCGTTTGCGTGTCGCTGCCCTATGCTTAACCAGGTGAGCTTGGCGAAAAGAAAATTAAATGTTATTTTTTTTTTCCATTTTCAATGCCAATGGCCTTCTACTTGGACATTGGCATGCTTCCTCAATGATATGTAGCCTTTACTTGGAGCCGTTTGCGTGTCGCTGCCCTATGCTTAACCAGGTGAGCTCGGCGAAAAGAAAATTAAATGTTATTTTTTTTTTTCCATTTTCAATGCCAATGGCCTTCTACTTGGACATTGGCATGCTTCCTCAATGATATGTAGCCTTTACTTGGAGCTGTTATAGCTCCGTTTTGTAGATTGCAGAACTGTACTCGGTTACTAACCGAGTACATTTATGCACACTGCACTCGTCTTGCACGGACAGCTACCAGCTTCCTGGATCACATATTACCCTCATTTGCATGTTTTTCACCTGCTAATAAGGGTAATTTGCATACAGGAGCTATCATACACTTTTTGTCATTTAGCTACACATGCACGTCCCAGGAGCTCATTCCTGGAGCGCACGTCGGCCATATTGCCGAAAATAGCTCTTAAGCTAATCCTGCACACTATAAAGGGCTTCATAAACCCAGGGGATAATGATGTTAAGATCTATTGTTTATACTGCAACCTAATTTTTTGAGAATATATACATGTTAATTTCTTAATATTGTATTTTATACTCTACATAAAATAGTGGGAATCATAAAAAATAAAAATATTTGTATACTCTGAAAAACCAGGAACATATTTTGTTGCATGTATAAAACTTGAAATTTATTGGGAGCAAATACAAGCATTTGGCCAAACATTACAAACAGAAAATTTTACATTTACAAAAATATATAATTTTATATAGTATTCCAGTAGCATCAAGTGTAAATGCTAATAGTTACTCCCTTTTTGGACAATATTAGCTATGTCAAGAAAGAAAAAAAAAAATAAGAAGAAACTGGGTAAAAGGATAGGCCCTACATTTACAGAATTTCTATTTTTACTTCTGAAAGTCCATGAGAAAGACATTGGTGTAATAAATTTGAAAAATAAATTAAATCAAAACATTTCAAATCCTGTTGAAAAATAGGAATTTTGGAAGTATATAACAATGGTGCCACATCAAATGTATGAATGAAGGTTTTTATATTTTATGTATAATAAATGGCATATTTATGGATAATGTATTCACTGTAAATAGTTTAGTAGTTCAATAGTTGATAAAATTATTTTATGTAGCAATGGTTGTATTACAATCTTATTAATAATTACAAACACTACCATAAATTGTTACATAATATTACTTCCAAATGCGTACAATGTTTTCTTTTCTGTTTTTGGGACTTTTTGTGATGCAACCCAAAAAAATATTTTGTGAAAATGTGGCATAATTGATGATATGACATAATTTATAGTAGACAAGTATGGAGAAAGTGATTGATAGATTAGGACAGTTATGATTTTAAGTAGGTTAGTTACAATACCCCACTCGGGCATTATAGATAAGCTCACCAGCTTAAATATAAACCCCTATGTCACTAGATGGGTTGCAAACTGGCTCAAGGACAGAACCCACATGGTTAGAATGCTGGAGCCATGTCAGACTCCAAACCAGTTACAAGTGGCGTCCCACAAGGCTCAGTCCTGGGACCTCTCTTGTTTGGTATATATTTCTCGGAGGTACAGGCCAACACGGAAGGACTGTGGCTGACCAAGTTCGCAGATGACTGCAAACTGGGCACCATAATCAACTCTCCAGCCGACACAAGAATCCTCCAAAAGGGCCTCATAGAAACAGACAACTGGTGCTGGAGCCATGGCCTCAAGCTAAATGCCAAAAAGTGTATAGCCATCCCCTTTGGCAAAAACAAAGTGCCCACAAATTACCACATAGGTGGTAATCCATTAAGTACAGAAGAAGTAATTAGGGACCTGGGGACACAAGTTGATAGCAATCTCTCATTTTACAACCACGTGGCCAAAGTGGTTAGAAAAACATTTTATATAGCCCACCTAATCATGAAGGGATTCACATCTAGATCAGGGGAGGTCATCGTGCCTCTTTACTCATCCCTCATCAGGCCCATAATTGACTACAATGCCCCTTTTGGGATGTACCTTACCAGACACCTGCAGCAACTGTAAAGACCCCAAAAGTACCTCACCAAGAGGATCAAAGGGCTCAAACAGATGCCGTATGCTGCCCGGTTAAAGAAACTCCAGCTCTACTCAGTGGCATACCACCTTCTCAGAGGCGATCTGTGCCTGATGTATAAAGCCATGTCCAACCCGGAATTAATGGACATGCTGCACCTCAGAAAATCCAAATCCCATCGAGCTACGGCCGAGAGACTTGAACCTCAGCACTGAAATAAATAGGATATGCTGGAGGGACAGATTCATAACCCAGAGGCTCCCTTCACTCTGGAATAAAATCCCAGTCCAGGTTAGGCAGAGTCCCTCATTAACTCTCTTCAAGAGGAATCTTGATGAGTGGATGGAAGATCGTAGGTTTACCCCGGGTATCACTTCTTTGTCACTGTTAGACAGAGGCACAGTATACTAACCTCAAAAATGGGCATAGCAAAATTAATTTAAAATGGGTGGCGAAAGCCAAACACACTCTGGCTAGGCTTATAAATGCCCTAGGGCAGATAGCTTAGTATGAACCTATGAACCTATGAATTCCTTTACAGGCAATAAAACATAAGCCATTTGGTTTCATGATTATCAATGTCTGGAGGCAGAGAATAACTGGATGTCATGCCTAATGCAGCTACACAGTTATTAAACTATAGACTACAGTTATTCTATACTGGGTCCAGACACTATTGTTAGTGTCAAAAATGGGTAGGCATGTTTGCTCTAGTGTCATTTTTCTTATTGTTTACTTGCATAACTAGTGACATGATGCATATCTTTTCTAGTGTATGGATAGCTTTTGTATCTTTCCTATAATATACTTTAGAGACATGTTGTTATTTTAATTGTACAACTTCCTTTAAAAATGTAGTAATAGTTTATAGGTTTTGTTTGTAGTTTAGTAGTTCTGGATTCAGAACTCTGTAATAGGCAGGCTAACAAATGCTTGATGACAGACCCCCATTTATATAGCGGATGTCAAAGTCCCATTAACTATATGGTCATTTGTGTATGGATACTACTGGTCTCAGAGTACTATACCAATTTATACTTACCCTAAGTTTCTAAGAAACATGTAATTGAATTATTTTTGAATTGATTGCAGTAACTGTACTACCTAGGATGACTTTTGTGATTTCTCATTTAAATATTATGCAATGAGGACTAAAAGAAGGCCTACTGTGGAGTCATTAGCATCTGGCATACTGTTGCAGACATCATGTAATATTTTACCCAGAGCATAAATTGTTTTGGAATCTGACACTGTTGTTTAATTGTCATGATTTATTATATATCTCTTTGACACATAAAGCTAGACTGTTAAGGGATAATATATTGGTTTCAAATGGGTTCCAAATTCTCTTTTAGAACATCGTTTAGAGTAACAGTCAGTAGGAGTTTGGATATTAAGCTGCTGCGTAAATAGTTCAACAGTCATTTGGTACAAATTTTACTTTTTAGTTCATCGCATTAGTCAACTATTTGAATCTCCTTAACTAACAAGCACTGCAGTGTTATTTTTTGAGTAAAATAGAATTCAAGGATGCTACAGAGAGTTCCCTTGTGAAACATCCACATTTGGAAGTTTTCTCATGGTTAATGCCTTTACTGAACATCAGTCACACTTCCTTACTACTAATGTGCATTCTTTACAGGTTTAATTTGCAAACCACTGTGTCTTAATCTTTTTGGTTAAGTTTTCTTGTTAATCAGTTCAAAAATACCACACTCCCTTTTGTACTGCTCTGGATATGTCTGAGTAAGCATGGGCAAATAAGGAACAGGTGATGTCCTCACTAGGATAAGACAGTACTTCCAGACCTATTTAGGTTTATTCTCACTGATTTCCCCCTTTGCAGTGAAGATATTTATTGTTTGTGTTTCATGGTGTCTTTAATAAATTCCTTCAAGTCTGTGTGGATAATAAGCTGATTACATCTATGTTGCCTGTTGTGGTCAGAAGAAAAATAAGCATATTAGAAATTCAAAAAGTAAGAAAATAAATTACCTCTTAGACTTTTCAGTTGCAAGTATATTATGTGATTCAGAAATGGAAGGATGCCTATATAGAGTATGCATCTTCTGTAGGTGAATAGTTCAGTCTGTGACAGGCAGTTAATATCTCTAGTTACTTGAAATATTGTTCTACTGAATATATTTATTCTACTTTATCCATTGCATTATTGCATTCTGTTGCTGTTTAGAAGTTGTATGAATACAATGGAAATTCTGGTCTGAAAAAAAAGTGCTATTTCTACATTATGTAAGCTCTTCTGCTTAGGAGAAACTGCATTTTATCTGTTACTGTTTATCTATTACAGTTGCTAGGCAAACACTGACTTAATGTACTTCCCACAATTCCACTTGTTTTTCCATTCCTACTGCTACTAACAACACTATAATTATAAGCTGTTACAGACTCAGTATGATGCACTCTGAGTTTCTCCTTCAGTGCAGCAAAACATTTGGCTTATTAATGAATTAAATAAAGACACTGGCTGAAGCATAAATGATACTTGTATTTTACTCTAGCAAAACTCCAGGTGGTTTAAAGGTGCTGCTTTGCGATGCCAGTTCATACTACCACTAAAATAAATGTGAGTGAATACATTTCCTATAGACTTCTTACATTTTTTCTGCTTATGCCCTGCAAATATTGTCTCCTGCACTTGTTCTGTCTCCTCATACCCCCTCTTTTCAAATGTTTCTTCTTAAAACGGGATACTGTTATTTTTTTTTTTATTATACTCTGTTCAGTAATTTTATTTATTTATTTATTTACATTTGTTGACTGGGAGTGTCCGGGACAAAAGCTCCACAGTTAAAATAAACAGACAGTAGTTACATTGGATTACATAGCGATTAACAATTTAACATAGCAATTACTTACAACATATTTACAGATGAAGAACATAGTACATCAGTAGACAACTAGAATCTTTATCTGTGAAGTACATAACAGACATTAACAAATGTTACAATATGAAGTTCCTGCTGTATAATAAGTACTAGGTTTATGAGCATCTGAGCTTGCTATAATCAAGGTAGTTAGTGGAGTGGAAAGAAAGGTAGTGGTTGGATGGGGTGGGTGATATTAGAGTGGGAGTTGCAAGGACATAGCCAGCATGTTTTTAGGTACGCTTTTAGTAAAGTTTTGAAGTGGGTGCATGATGGTAATGAACAAGGGAATTAAGGGAATTAAACATCTAGTCATTTACTATGTTTCTTTGCCAGTTGTTTATGTTTCGTTGCCTCTTGCTTTGAAACTTTTTATTTATTTATTTAGTTATTAATTTTTTTGCTGCAGCATACATGCGTAGAGCTTTGACTAATGGTTACCTTGTTTTAGACCTTTATGCAGTCCTTCAAATAATGTACTCTTCTCCGTTCAAAGCTTTAATTTATGACATATCAGTATTCATGATTGCATACACCCAACACACACATAAACAGAACCAGAGACGTAGCACATATGTACATATATATATAATATATATATATATATATATATATATATATATATATATATATATATATATATACAGACATCAGGAAGGATGAAGTTAAATTAGCCTTAGAAAGCTCTGCTAAAAAGAAGGCTGCAGGAAGTTATGGAATTCCAGTTGAATAGCTTAAATTCCTGCAAAATCATGTTGTTATAGTGTTGCTTGGAATTTTCCAGAAAATCTGGAAAATATGATATTGGGCATTAGATTAGAAAGGATCAGTTTATATATCCCAATTCCAAAAAGGACAGTGCTAAACAACTGAACTTATTTCACATTAGCAAGGTAATACACAATATTCTGCATGCTAGAGTCAACAATATATGGACCTAGAATTGCTAGATGTACAAGGTAGTTTTAGAAGGGGCAGAGGCAAAGGAATATGAGGTGATGAAGGGCTGGATCCTTCATGGACTGAAAAAGCTAGACACAGATCTCCAAGAAGAAGTCTTTAGGCGACTGAGTATAAAGACTGTTTGGATAACTTAGGATGTTAAGGTAATTGATTATTTTAATTAGGAATCGCTGAAGTCTTTCAAGTTGAGTGATATGTTTAGAAAAATATACTTCAGAAGGGGCATTATATTCAATAATGGGTTTGCTGAGGTATGTATAAATGGAACTAAGACTTCTTTAGATCTATAGCAGATGCTTTTGGAAATTTGGTGAACCAAATGTAATGCCTTCAGATCTACTGCAGAGGCATGATGGACAAAAGATAAATAATTGTTAACAAGAGTGCCTTTGATTGGATGGGTGTGCTGCTATATTTTATGATGTAGAAATGTTTTCTTTACCAAAACAAACTATATAAATTAAATTTTTTCACATTAAATTTGAGACTATTGTTTTTGCCTTAACTGTTAATAAAGTCTAACCCACCTAGAACAATTATGAGTCACTGGAAATTTGAATAACAACATTCAGTTTATAGTAATCTGCCAAGTTTGATAACCCTAGTGAAGGAGTGTTGAACTGTGGTACACAACGGGTAACTGTTTTTTCTTTCAGAAGTGGCACTTGCAACAATAACCACATGGGTTCTGATAGACAGCTAGCTATCCACTGCCCAACATATGGAATCATACTCAGATTTACATATCTGTCAGTAATGTAGGGAATAGTGTCAAAGGCTTTGGCCAGAATGAAATACGCTGTATGTACTGCATAACCACTGTCCAATACTTTAATGAAAGGAATTAATGAAGTTAAACAGGCATTACTCATCTCTGACAAAACCAAACTGATGAGGGTCCAGGGTTAAGAAATTTTCAATGTCTCAATTAATAAGATTTGCGACAAAGGTGTTGTTATATATGAGGCTAGTAAGACTAGTAGGCCTATAGTGTTTAGGGTCCATGGTTAGGCCACCATTGTATAATGGCATTACACTAGCTGTTTTCCTGGCTTTGGGAATATAATCAGTGGAGAGGCTGAGATTAAAGACATTAAGTAGGGGGTTAGATAGGCCATATTTGGTATTGATAGTCAGGCAACCAGGCATATTATCAGGTCCCATAGATGAGGTGTTGTTATCTTTTGAGAGAGATCAGTGGACTTGTTCCATATAATTACAGAGGGTAGGTGGGACTGTTGAATGTGTGGAATAGCTATAAATGTTTCTGGAGTAAAATTTGTATTGTCTTTGTCAATTAGGATACTAGCCATTTCCATGGGATCCATTGGGGGAGAATTACAGCAGAATTTATTTGGGTCATCACTTAATTGAGGAAGATTTGCTTCTGTGAAGTCCATAAACACAGAAGTACTTGCAAGGGAAGTATCACCAGTTTAAAAGGAAAAAGCCATTGCTTTACGGTCTGATTTAAAAAGGGAAGATGATGCATATGGAACTGTGCAAGAAGTGGCCATACTTGTGAGGATAAAAACAAAGGTAACTGGGCCCATGACTTTATTGGGGCTTTAATTTGCCTGTAAGTGTGAATGTATGTATTTGTGATACAGAAGAAAAACACACTAACTTACTTCCATTTTCCCCATTTTCCTTGAAAATTCCATGGTCAGCAGAGACTGTGGGATCATTCCAGGAGTCAGATCTGATTTGTAAGAGAGCAAGCAAGTAGGACAATGAACTATTTGTATAACAAAGTTAGCATTTCTAATGTCAGGGAAGCACTGGACATGCTTACCATTGGCAGTGTAGGTCATCCAGTTTGTTGATGGATGGTTGGAATCCCCAATAGGAAGGCGTTGAGTTTAATTAGGATTTCAGCTAATAAGACATATACTCTGCTGAGAAGGGGTTGTAAAGGATGTCCTGTAGCTAGCTTTGAAGCTGTAATTAATGTTGTTTAAGACTTCAAATATGGTGTCCCAGTGAATCACAGTGGTGATATCCTTGGCAAATGCTGATAAACCTCTATAATTGCCAGTAGGTCTGAAGACATAATAGGCATGAAATCCTGGAATAGATTTAGTTCCTTCATTGCTTTGAAACAATGGCTTTGTAAATATACATATATGAATGCATTCAAGTTACAGCTGGGTATCAGGTTTGGGCATTATTTTATTTATTTATTTTTTGTTAGGACTACTGGCATCGAGTAGAGATGCTTTAATGCATTTGAATTAGAATTTACTAGATCAGAATGTCCACTTGATAATCTGCTTATGAAATGTAATAAGAGAACAGCAGTCTTAAGCCAGAATGTAAAAGCCGTCATAAGGCAGGTGCAGACCATTTCTGGCAAATCAGGAAAGAGTTCGAGCCAACTAGTCCCAAGATGGCACATATCAGGTCACTCTAGAATAATACAAGCTACACAGCTAGTTATTAAAGCCAGTTATATTTATTTTGAATCTTGGCATTTTTCCTGGAAGATAGCAAAATATCAGTTGAGGCCAGTGTCTTTCCCACCTTGAGATCACACATAACAAACATAGACATATCATTCTGCATGTACTTCTCTATAGAGTCCCTACAGTGATTCACCCCCATGTGGACCACTGTCACATCATAATTGTATATGCCAGGATTGAGGAATCTAAAGCCCTTGTTATATTTTGTATCCTGGTTGCAGAAAAACAACTAACTTTTTCTTCCAGTTCTTAATCAATCTATTAAAGGTGGTGTGTATATAGCTGACAATATAGTCACCAATTACTAAACATTACTATTGATGCATATCTCTTTGGGCCTTGAGCACTTAGAGTCTGCACTCTACTGACAGAGTTATGAGTACTAGTTATGGGCAAGCATGGTGAAGGTGGGTGTGTTGCTGTACGGCTGAGCTTTCATAATCCTTACTTTGTGATGCTTAAGAAGTACTCTTTTTGCGACTCAGCGTAAGTTGGTGTAGTGGTGACATAAACCATATGATTGATTATGTCAGCATTTTGATCATAACAGACATTGTAGGTAATGGCTCTAAACTGGAGGAAAGGGCAGAGGTTTGCATGTAGTCACAAGAGAAGTAGGCGAATGACTTCACTGATTGTGTAAGAATATGCCTGCACATTATGTAAATAGCATGGGCATCACATAAAAGGGGGTCATAATAATGGGTAAGAAATTGTGAGAGAGGTAAGGGGTTGGGCACACACATTGGTGTAGTGACTCCTCTACCACTCTCTTCCCTGGGTGTTCTTCACTCACTCATACACCCCAAAAAAGCTGCAGCTTTTGGGATAATTTAGGGAAACAGGTACCAGAGAAGGGGATAAAAAGAATACTGGTCTTATATAAAGAGCAGAGTTTGTGATTTGAATAACTGCTTTTTGCTTGAATCATTTATCATAGTAGATGCAGCAGGTATCACTATGCTAGGATTGATCATGAAGAAAATCATTGAATTCACTGAACCATCTAACAATAGTCAGTTAGGGAAAATGGGTGTTACATGACTACGTTTATAAAGGTTCTAGGGCCATCCTATCAACCTATGAACCTATGAATTTCATTTTAAAAGCATTGGTTACTACAGGAGAAATAAAGAAGAGGCAACAGCTGAGCCATAAAAGGCATTGACCAACAACAGTGCATACAAGAACAGAACAAAAGGCAAAGTGATTACGATATCCGGTTAATAAGACAGGATCACTGAGCCTCACTGACAAGTCAAGAGGTCATCAGGTACCAAATCACAAGTCATGGT
Source organism: Protopterus annectens (assembly GCF_019279795.1). Taxonomy (NCBI): domain Eukaryota; kingdom Metazoa; phylum Chordata; order Ceratodontiformes; family Protopteridae; genus Protopterus; species Protopterus annectens. The sequence goes on from NC_056738.1 coordinate 459,187,741, forward strand.
GATCTTGCTGTATTAGATGATTATCTTGACTCATTTTTAAGGGATCACTGGATCATTCAGACGTGGAAAGGCATAGTGCTAAGTTTAGGGTAGCACCAGGAAACAGAAGCCATGTGCTTGAGCAGTAGAGGGGAATGGACCCACTATACCTCCAGATAGAGGGATTAGTTCATACCTGGTGAAATTCCACTAGAGATTTTGGTACTGCTAAAGGGAAGTTTGGAGTAGCCATGAACATGTTGGGTGCCAAGGTAAGTAGTAACCACCCTCCAGAGAGCTGGCAGCAACAGACTGTGGTGACTCCCACTGCACAGGCTGTTAGGGAAAAGATTTGAGATGGTGAGTTTGTGGATATTTTTGATTGTTGGAGCCATAATAGAGTGCAGCAAATTATGGAACAAGACCAGTCAGGAGCCACGGCCCTTACAGTGACATTGGAAGTCTTAAGGAATTGCAGGACAATCAAGTACAAGGCTAAAGCTTGGGACATTTGGACCTTAGATTACTTACTTGATGGCTGTTACCTTGGAGAATAGCAAGCTAGAGATGGCTACAGCAGCTGTTATATAGTTATTTATTACCCAGGATATGCAAAGGATGAGGAGAGGATAGGTGTGGTGGCTTTGTAAGGCACAAAGGAAGCTGATGACAATTGCTAAGGCCCTTAGATGGTCACTGCATTTCCTCAATGGGTGGTTGGGGTTTATGACTGATAAAAGGAGTATAGTCGGAGTAGATGAAGATATTAGATATTTAGCCAGGCTGTCTTGTAGGTTGGTACTAGGCTATCAGACCTAGGGCCTATGCAAGCCTAGCCATAACATAATTTATATTGAGAAGCACTTGCGTCCGATTTTGAACAACAGTTCTACCATACTCAAAGATTCCAAGCAGTTTCTGCTGGATTTGTATGATTGTGTGACTAAGGTAGTGGAAATTAATGAGCTCTTGTTTGTGACCTTTGACATTCAATCATTGTTCACTGTGTTACCCAATGATGTAGGGGTTGTATATATTAGTGATTATTTGTCTAAACATAGTACATATTCACCTGTCTTGATAGAGTTATTGTCCCATTTTATGGAATTAGTATTGGAAAATAATGTTTTTGCGTTCAAAGAAGTACTATATCAACAACAAGCTGGCGTTGCCATGGGGACACCATGCGCCAACAGCTATGCGAATATGTTTTTGGCGCATTGGGAACACGAGGTTTTGTTTGAAACTGAGGAATACAAACAGTCTGTAGTATTCTACAGACGTTTTGTAGATGATGTTTTCATTTTATGGCAAGGGAATGTGGAAACACTTATGGGGTTCCATACTATGATGAATCAGTTAACAGATTATTTGGTGTTTACGATGAATTATTCTAGTGATAAGATAGATTTTTTGGATCTATTTGTTGAGAGATTGGATAATGGTTTGGTTAACACAGGGGTATATCGTAAGCCCTGTCATCACAACACACTTTTGTTAAGCCACAGTATGCACCCACGCCACATATTTAAAAATATCAGTAGAGGACAAGGTATGCGAACCTCTAGACTTAATGCCACTGATGCAGGGTTTGAGACTGGGATTAGAGATTTGAAATATAGACTGACAGAACGTGGATATAGTGTTAAAGAGATTGATAACCAACTTGGAGACATTGGTGAGCTTAGACAAGGTAGAGCGGCTCCTTATTTTGGACCAAGACAAATAAGAGACAGGAACCCTCATGTTATGAATACGGAGGTTAGAATTTCGCTACCATATACTAATGACTGTAATGTCCTGAAGGATATCGTTGGTAAGCATTGGTCAGTATTATGTACAGACGATGGAATTAGGAAAGTGGTTGGGGATGAACCACGATTTTTGTTCAGGAATAAGTTAAATTTGAGGAGGTTGCTATGCTATTCAAAGAAGGACAGACAACATTTAGAGGCTACTTATAGTAAGGCATGTGGACACTGCAACCAATGTGCCTACATAGATAGTAACACAGTATTCATACATCCAGACTCGCATATGCAATTTAAGACTCAAGTAGGAGCCACATGTAAGAGTGTGAATATTGTGTACCTGGCAGTATGCCAGTTATGCAGTGCATTTTACGTCGGAAAGACTAATCGTCAGTTCAAGGACAGGATACGTGAGCATGTATACCATATAAGAAAAGGTAATTTACATAATGCACTAGCTAAACATGTGGTTCAGTTAGGTACTGATCACCATTTTCTATTTAGAGCTTTGGAGCTGATTGAACCTAACATTCGGGGTGGAGATATTAGGAACCACACTGAGGACAGAGAAAGTAAGTGGATCATTAGATTGAGAGCTGATAGGGGCTCTGGATTAAATGAAAGAGCCTCTATAAAACCGGCCCTAAAGAAAAGGAGAAATATTAAATTTAAGTGTAGTTAGCATAGGTTTGGATGGTTCATGCTTTTATAGAAGTTTGTTTTAAATAAGCAATGCTAAGGTAGTTGTGAGTTTGGTGTTATGATACATAAACGGTTCTGTTCATTAACGTACAAAATCATGACATGTGTATATATGTTTTAAACATTTTATATTCACTCATTTTAATTTATACATGAGACTAACAATGCAGTTTCATATTGGTATTTTGTAAGTTATATATATATATATATATATACATATATATGTACATATGTTTTAAGAATTTTAGCATATGTGTATGTCTTAATTGATATTGATTGTGTTTGTTCAGTGCAGTTTTTTGATAGGGTGTTAGATAATATGATAATAGTATATAAGGGAGTTATGGGTAGCAGTTAATTGATCTGATGAAGCTCATTTTTGGGTGAAAGTGCTTATCAACTGCAACATTGTATTGTATTTGTGTTTACAATACCTGGATTAAAAGTTTTGCACAAATTCCTGGATTATTGATTCTGCTTCACTTCAACACTCATTTTTGGATTTATTAATATTAGATATTTAGCCAGGCTGTCTTGTAGGTTGGTACTAGACTATCAGACCTAGGGCCTATGCAAGCCTAGCCATAACAATTCCCTGGCTATTAGTGCTTCCAGATGCAACTGGATGACCTCAAAATTCACACTTTCACACTATATATATATATATATATATATATATATATATATATATATATATATTTATAGTTCAGTTTGTGAGGGGTCCACCCTGAAACTAAGTCTTTTAAGAGAGAAAGGAGTACTTCCAGATGAGGGTTAGGGTGCATTTTCCACTGATCACAAAATCAGAGGTAGGGGTTTCTTTGGGATGGTAGATACAGAATTGCCACAAGTCTGTGAGTGTGTGTGTGTGTGTGTGTGTGTGTGTGTGTGTGTGTGTGTGTGTGTGTGTGTGTGTGTGCGCGTGTGAGAGGGGGGCAGGGTTAAGATCGCATGAGGCTCAAACCTCATTTAGAAGGGTTTTCTTTCAGACAGAGTAACAGCAGCTACATCAGTGGAGGGATTTAGATGTTTTTTACAGCAGGTAGATAAGTCAGTTTCAAAAACTCCATTAAAAAACTTGTACTTGGTTAAGGGAATGAAAGGTATAGCCTGGGCACTGGTGTTGAAAAGCGTGGGGGAAGATAGAGTGGTGGGCCTGTGTGAGGAATTTCATCCTCGTGTTTTTTTTAAAGACATCTCTGCTTAGTTTAATGCTTTAAACGTATTGGTAAATTTTGATTGATACATTATATATCATACCTACAAAGGGGTTCCATTAATTGTAGCATAGATAAGGAAGCCTCTCTGGTACCTTACACATCTCTTGATAATGAGATTTGTGAGATCATTTTTAAAGAAATCTCAATTTTATGTAGTGCCGAAAAATGTCAGTTGATGCATCATCTGTCATACCCAAAAGTGGGTTGCAATAATGATAGCATAGATAAGGAAGCCTGCAAAGTACAATAAGACTGCCTTCATGAGGACATTATGATTACAGGTCATCCTAATATTCATGGTCGGTAAAACTGTATATAGAGTTGCCTTTTATCTGTTGATAGTATGGCAGCAAAACTGGCATCAAGTGGGAATGTGTACAAAGAGAAAGTAGTTGTGATAAAGCCATGCCAGTGGGCTGTGTGGTGTCTCGTGAGAAGTTTAGTAAAGCCCTGCACCAGATTTGTGGACACAGAGAATCAAGCAGTAGAATACAGTAGTCCTCTCCTACATGGCCATTTTCAAATCCTTGTGTAAAGCCAAAGGAACATGTATGAGGGCATTAATACACTGCAGATGCTCTGTAAAGAACTACACGTGTCTTTCATAGGTGATAAGATAGAAGGTCACTCTAAAAAGTAAATTTTCTGGACCTGGAATTTGAGAGCTGTTCTCAAGCATTTAGGCTACTGAGAATAAAGAGACTACCTTGAATGAACAATTGATTTCATGCTTGTCATAGAAAAATGTTGACTGGGAGACAGTGGCAGCTGGTGACTTCAAATTAAAGGGGGGCTGCAGGAGACAGCTGAATGGATGGGGCCAATGGGAAGAGGTGTGACCAACTTGAAAGGGGTGGAGCTATGCTCAAAACCACAACTGGAACTTTAATTAAATATGCTGCTCTGGGTGCCAAACCGTCATTACGAGAGTCCAATCAAGACAAAATGAAGTGTAGAAGAAAAAAAATATTTCAATGCATTGGCTACATGACAGCTTACTTAATATCTAGATGGAAACAAAAAGGCATGAAAAAATAAATTACTTTTTAAATACATTACTGGAATACTAGTCAAAATCAAGTATAAAAAACAAGCTTTTCCTTGCACTGCATGAAAAATTATATTGAGCTGCTCTACTTACTGCTTGCTTGCTGTGGGATGGATTTGAAGTCTTCTTAAGACACACAGTCTTGCTGTGCTGTTTACTGCTGAATCAGAGACACATCATGACTCCATCTGTAGTCTGTTTAAAGCACCAAGCCTTTCAAACTGCACACTGATAAAGAAATATATTTTGCAGCTATAAGCACAGTTACAGATAACTTATTTTATAACAAACCACACGTAGTCTGTCAGATTTGTAGCATATATTTACAAAGTTTTCCTTCATTACAGATATGAATGATGACTTCTACAAAATACCTCTCTCTGTCCTTCTCTCACATAACTGAATTACTACAATAGCTATATACAGAGCTAGTCACACACACAATAGGTTATTATTTCCTCAGTATATTTTTCTGGCCTTCTATGGGAAGTCACATAATGTCTGTTTTTAGACTTTTCTATTGTCCTTTTGTGATTTAAGCACTTTTGCTGATGTGAGGATGCCATTCTGAAAGGAAACATCTGTATAAGCAGTTCCTACTGGAAAAACATCACGTATTGCTGAATTTATAAAAAAGGATGTCTGTTAATTGATATTTGTTCTACAAACATGAGAAAATCATGTAATACTTGTTTTCCAGTATTGCTTTCTTAGGCATTTTCTGATGCTTTGAAGAGAAGCCTGTCTGTTATACATATAGTATGAATGCACATTGTAAACTCTATACATATATTCAAGCAAACTTTTTCTTTCAGCATATTTACAACAGAATTAATTTCACTCATATTCATAATATCTAACAATTTTTCAGTATTTTTTATTTATTTATCTATTTTTAAACATACTTAAAACATTCTATATAAAAAACACATTATTTTTATATAAAACCTTTAGTCTTTTTTGATACAAGTCAAAATGCAATTTTACATAGTTAATACAATGAAAACATATTACTACCAAACCTGAATATATTTAACAACTTTCTTTTGCAGACCATTCTGTGAAAATATTTATCAGTTATGAGCTGTGTCTGTTTTAATTTTACTTGATTAATTTATTCTTTTGCAATCACAGAATTTAATTTATGACTTAGAATTGTTTCATTAACTCTTTGCAACTGTTGAATTAACTATAAGAGACAATAACTATGTGCTACTCCAAGCATTTATACACTGCTGAAAATATACAGTTTTAATGTCATTTTAACCATCACATTGTGTTCATGTCTCTGAACTGCTCGATAACATCTTCGTAAAATACTTAACTGGGCTTAGATAATAACTATTTGAAAATAATTATTTTACTGGGGTAAAAACAGTGATATTACAACTTGACAACTTACTTTTGAACTTATTACAATGTATCCTGTACAGTATGTATTTACACAGACTGTTTGCTATTTATGCATTTCAGTCTAGTAGGTACCCTGGACCCATTGTTCTTTAAATATTTTTTTTTACACATATTCATTACTAGACATTAATTTCATTTGTACTGAATGTTTCTGCATTTGTACATACAAAGACTATCATTTGTACTGAATTCTTCTGCATTTGTACATACAATGACTATAAAGTACATTTAGTCTAATTTTACAAATTTAATAACATTAATATTGAGCAAAATCTTAGAAAATGTTTGTCTCTTTAGAAATATCTAGTGGAACTGGCACCGAAGGCATATGTCCTGTTGTTTTAAACTACATACTCAGCAATTAAAAATATTCATGCTTTTTATACCAACATTGTTTTGTCAAAAACATATTGAAATAGTGACCATTCTTGCTATTAGAAACATTTACGCATTTTGCATATCTTTATTCTCTCTTGTATAGCTTTAATAAAGCAATTTTAAATCATCTCTTGTTTTTTAAACCATCTCTTGTATAGCTTTACAATTTAACAGGTTGTAAATACAATTTAATTCTAAACAATACAATAATAACCATTATGATAGCTATTAACAACTTGTAAAATATCTTATCCTGTCAGGTTTAATCCAGTTTACCAGTATTTCTAATATACTAATACCTGTTTTTCCCCCCATAAAAAAGTATTGTCAAGAGGGAATGAGATATTTCTTCCTGTATCTTTATTTTAGACCCTTGTTGTTTATTTTTTCTGTAGCTTTATTTCAGACCCTTGTTGTTTATTTTTTTCTGTAGCTTTATTTCAGACCCTTGTTGTTTATTTTTTCTATAGCTTTATTTCAGCCCTTGTTGTTTATTTTTTCTGTAGCTTTATTTCAGACCCTTGTGCAGTACTGCTTATACAGTCAGTGTAAAACTGAGAAAGTGCCCCTCCCCCTGTAGTACTTCAGCACTGTTTACCTGCCCTATGCTGTGAGAATAGAATGTATGTCAGCCCAACACTTTGGTTATACATTTATTTTATTAGGTTACTAAATAAAGCTTTTACTGTATATTACCTCTAGTAGGTATTTACACCCTCCTGCACAATTGATTTCAACTGTATATATACTATAGCCCATTTGCTGGCTGTACTTGATGCAACTGAGGTTTTTTTTTTGTCCTTTTAACATTTACTTGCAAATAGATTATCAGTGACATCTATGCACAATTGTGGCATTTTATGACAATTACTAAATAGTGTTGCTTGTAAACATTTTAACAAGTATGTTTTAATAACAATGATGCTTTAGAAAAACTCAAGCTACTTGCCTGGCAATCAGTCTTGTTGTTTATCTTATCTTTTCAACATTTCCTGTAACTATTCATTCAGTCTAGGAAGGTCTGAGCTCACATTTCATACTCTATAAACTATAGTTAATTCTTTTGGCATTTTTCCTTTAATGTGATTGTGATTTGCATAACTATGCATTTATACAACATAAATAGACATCATTTTACAATTACCTTACATGGATTTCAGTATTTTTTTTTATTTATTTAACTATTTAACTGTCCTGCTATTAATTTTACAAAAACTGTTTGACTAATACCATCTGTGATTTTATTTATTTTTAAAATTCAGAACTTTAATTGTTTGGTGTTACTATACAATTATAACATATGTTTATTTATATTTGCTGTTGTCTACCTTTTGCTTTTGTGCATTGTAAACAAATGTACTCTAGATGAAAAGAACACACATGCATGTCTGTCTTGTATATGTATATCTTTATACAAGCATGTCATGTCCCTACCATCCTAGCATGCATGCTTAACCATTTTCAAAACATAAACATATTATAAAATATATTTCTTTTGCACAGATTAACTGTGTATGCAGGACATTCTTAGTCTTTGTCAGTTCAGCTAATTTATTTCCTTTATCCTGCAACTGCTGTTGAATAGTTTCCTGTAATATTGTATGGTCTTTCTGACATTTTTTAGTAAGCTGTTCTGCTGAATTTGAAACTCCTATGCCCTTTTGAAAAGATGTGTGTATAAGCTTCCTGAACTCATTGTGTCTGTCTTTTAGAAGTTTATTACATTTCTTTGTAACAAAATGTACTAGAGTTTCTATCAGTAACTGATTTGACTGTTGTTGCAACTCTGAAATAAACCTTTTACATCTGGTGACAGAACATAACTGTCTAACATTTGAATATAATGTCAACATATTAACTTTTCTTGGTTCTTTACCTTTACAATTTTTGTCTGTACAGTCTAACCTTTGGATAATGTCATGCACTGTATTTTTATGACATTGTTCACACAATAAACATTTTTATACCACACATGATTTTATTTCAGATACCAGTCAAATATTATAATCCATTTGCATAATGCCTTACTATCAAATTGCAATCAATTTGCATAATGCCTTACTATTAACTTGCCCTAATAAGGTTTTACATTTGCTAATATGCTGTATATACATTTATTCTGTTATTATTATTACCTCTATGGCATTCATACTGTATGTAACACAGAATAATTTTCTTACCAGTCAACAGACAGGCAGATGGCCAAGCTGCTTTACTGTAGATGGTTGAAAAGTTTCTGTAGTCACTTGTGAAGTTGGTACAGCAAAACTGGCAGATTCAGTCTTACAACTTCATCTTGTACCTTTTCTGGAGAATTTATGGAACTGCTCCGCCTTCCTGCAATGCAGTCTCACCGGATTTAGACGTCTATTAAACTGTATTGCTACAAACTGTTGAAAACTGTAGAAATCTGAAGTACTTCACATAAACGTTACTGTGCTTTTACAGGAGTGACATTACCCATTCACTCCCCCTGTTTTTGGATACAGGCTAGGAACGTTGTCAAAGGATCACCATTGAAAAATGTATATTGTGCTTACTGGATCCAAAGTATCACGTCAGGGTCACCATTGAAAAATTATATTGAGCTGCTCTACTTACTGCTTGCTTGCTGTGGGATGGATTTGAAGTCTTCTTAAAACACACAGTCTTGCTGTGCTGTTTACTGCTGAATCAGAGACACATCATGACTCCATCTGTTGTCTGTTTAAAGCACCAAGCCTTTCAAACTGCACACTGATAAAGAAATATATTTTGCAGCTATAAGCACAGTTACAGATAACTTATTTTATAACAAACCACACATATATTTACAAAGTTTTTCTTCATTACAGATATGAATGATGACTTCTACAAAATACCTCTCTCTGTCCTTCTCTCACATAACTGAATTACTACAATAGCTATATACAGAGCTAGTCACACACACAATAGGTTGTTATTTCCTCAGTATATTTTTCTGGCCTTCTATGGGAAGTCACATAATGTCTGTTTTTAGACTTTTCTATTGTCCTTTTGTGATTTAAGCACTTTTGCTGATGTGAGGATGCCATTCTGAAAGGAAACATCTGTATAAGCTGTTCCTACTGGAAAAACATCACGTATTGTTGAATTTATAAAAAAGGATATCTGTTAATTGATATTTGTTCTACAAACATGAGAAAATAATGTAATGCTTGTTTTCCAGTATTGCTTTCTTAGGCATTTTCTGATGCTGTGAAGAGAAGCCTGTCTGTTATACATATAGCATGAATGCACATTGTAAACTCTATACATATATTCAAGCAAACTTTTTCTTTCAGCGTATTTACAACATAATTAATTTCACTCTTATATTCATAATATCTAACACTGCAGTTCTAATTATAACTTATATTCACTTTATAAAAGTACCAAGTAACATGCTGAAAGTAGAAATCTCTGTGATACCCCCACTTGTAAAAATGTTTCTTATCCACAAAAGACCTTCTGCCTGACAACAACTATCTACTTGTTTCATGGGGAAAACATGATCAAAGTAAACAATGAACAGCAAACAAGAAACAAGGTCAAGATAAATTGCTTAAAGGATTACTGCACAGGTTATGGACCACACATGATAGATTGGCATTTTGTTTAGTTTACAGGTAAAACCTGCAAAGATGACTGCAAATCTCCAACAAATGTAATGAGCTTCTGAAAATACTGTAATCCTGTCCTTTATTACAAATACTGTCATATGCATTTCAATACCTAAGGCTTGTACATTATCTAGTTATGTAAATATTCTCTGCATGGCAACAATAAAAAGGCTTTCAGTGTTAGTAATTATTTAACAGTATGCTTATTAAAGGTTACTTGCATCTTACAATCTCAGACAAGCTTACCCGATGGTCATTAAAGCATTGCTACTTAAACACAAAGCAACAGGGCACTGCAACAGCATGCATTTTCTGAATAATAAGCATAAATCAACAGTATAAAAGTATGACAGAAAACCAGAACATTCTGCAAAATCAAGGACAGATGAAAAGCCACTGTCGTACGTGTGTCTACCTTGGATGAGGAAATACTCTGCACAGTTACACTGCATAACTGCTCCTTGCCTTACTTGGACACATCCAGAGTCACTACATGGGGGAGTGGGGTGCAACAAGTATGTTACAATTTGAAATATCTCTGGCTGATGGTGATGGCTCTGACACTCATACCTCTCAACCTCAGAGCAAGAAATCTGGACAAAGCCATACATAGAAGTGGGACACAGGCCCAAAAATAAGGACAATTTTTAAATATTGCTCTTATAAACTTAGATAATAGAATAGTAGTAGGTCTTGCATTAGTACGAATTTTCTGAAGGGCATAAAATCTGAAACTCAAATGTCTGCCATTATTTTCTAACTTCAATCTTTAATGATTTGCCACTAATTTGGCAGAAAACCACAATTTTATGAAAAACAGACCAAAAATGTGATGCAAAAATATAAAATTGCCACACAATACAGATGGAAACCTGTCAAAGAAGGGACACCTTTTTAATATTAGTACTGTTAACATGAGCAGCTGACAAAATAAGAGCATCTACATGCATTTCTGAAATAAAAGTATGCTATAACTCTGATCATTACAGTTATTTATAATTGCAAACCCTCCACGTTTTCTTCCAAAATTGCCATTTTGCAGAGGAGTTATCAAGAGGAGAGCAACATTTTGAGCCAAAATTGGGGACAGTTGAGAGGTTTGGATATTCCTAATTCTATAAAGTGATTTATTTGCACGTACCTGTCAACCTCTTAATGCAGGAAATCTGGGCAAGGCCAAATAAATATATTTTCGGAACATACAAACAGTACTAAAAATTAATCTTGTATAAACTTAAAACAGTTGATAGAATAACAGGTCTTGCTTTAGCATGTATTTTTCTGAAGGTTATATCTGAAACTCAATGTCTGTCATTATTTAGTGACTTCATTCCTAAATGATTTGCCAATAAACCACACATTTTATCAGGAACAAACCAAAAATAAGAAGCAAAAATCTATTCATTCTGCACAAATCTGGACAGTAGAGAGGTATAGGTCAGCCGGGGCTGTCTGAGTTTGCTGCCCTTCCCCCCTCACAAAATCATGGTCAAATGGAGCCTCCCCCCTGCAGCCATTCCAATGTCCCATTCCTTGGTTATTTCACCCCATTTACCATAAACACTGTAATGTGCATACTGCTTTACTTCTGCGATGATTTGAATTTCATTTGAAAGTTTTATTTTCCATTTTACAGTATAGACCCTAATAGATATCTGCTAAACAAAGCAATGCAGTCTCACAAAGAAAATAGACTTAGCATTAAAACTTCTCTGCCCTTGAAACTCACATTCATTGAAACAGCATTGAAACCCACATTCAAAGAAAATACATTTTGCCAGTGGCAGATAAAGATTAACTTTGGGCTGTTTTCAAATCATAGGCCCCTTGAACACACAACATACACAAGCTCTTTGATACACTTTCCTGATTGTATTAAATTATATTCCTTGTACAATACAGTACAGTTGATAGAGGGCATTTTAAATTTATTGTTTTGAACATTTTTTCAGTAAACAATGAAACAAAATGCATGCACTGATAATGACAAAACTGCCCAATTCAGAACATTTTCATCATAAAAGTCTACTCAAACTTACATTTCCATCATAAAAGTCTACTCAAACTTCTACAGTCCACCAGTATCAGTAAATATGCACAAACTATGAAGAAGTAAAAGTCATCTAAATTCCCCAGTAAAGAAATCTGTAACTAATGAAGAGGTTGCTGCTAGCAAACAACTTTATATGTCATTGTTTCATCTACAAATAAAGTGGTTGTTGCCCTTGAGGAATAAATTGCCCATGTTGCATTAAAAAATGATAAGCTAGTAATATCGCAGTAGGGAATGGATGGCAAACTGATAACAGGTTCATAGTTACTAGGTATCTTTGCCAAAAAGGACTGCAGCATCCACCCCATTTACAACACAGTACAATATCAGCAATGCATCTACCTACTGTGGGAGTAGAACCCACAGCCTTCTGCATCAAAAGCAAGTACACTACCTGTTGTGATATTAACAATGCAAGCAGACTCACCATAAGCAGTACTAAACTTTTGTTCCCCTACAGCTCTCGGGTCCTTGCAAAATCTACTCGACACTCCGCTGTAACTCTGAACTTTGCAGCTATAAGAAATCTGGAAAAAGGCAAAATTTATTGGGGGCGGGGACAAAAGCCCAAAACCCAGGGACACATTTTAAACATTGCTTGTGTAATGTTGGAAAGTTGCTACAATAAAATAAAATAAAGTTACTTAAAACACAGTAATTGACTAGTTGAATTTAATTGTTTACTTCACAAACACAAATTAGAGAGTTTGATTCTCACTATTGAGGGCAATTGGCTAGGCTTAAAATGTTCCACAAGGGTAGCTAGGCTAGTACTTACAGTACCTGTGACACTATGAACCTATAAACAGACTATTCATTCCCTCAGCAATATAAATCATACATATCTTACTGACTCTGCACTTCTGGAGTGGTGAACAAGAATATTAATTGGTCAAACCATATATTCTTTCACATCATCTGAAACTTTAAAGTAGAAAACAATATTTAACAAATCTTATTCAAGTCACTCAAAACAATCCAGACAATGGAAAGGCCCCAATCAGTTGTAAAAAATAATTTTAAACCAATACAAATGAATGATTCACAGCTCCTTGGAATGACAAAGAAAAACTTTAACTCTAAAACAGATAATAAAAGACAAATAAGTTAAAAACATACACCTAGCCAGTAAAGCTCTTTCATTCCCTCTACATCCAGGACCTCATCAGAAATGTGAAATAACAAATCCAATCATTCATTTAAATATCGCTCCATCCATGCTCTCAGCAAGACACTATTGACGCAACGTAAACATACATATACAGTATATATATATATATATATATATATATATATATATATACATATATATATACATATATATGTATATATGTATATATATAGATATATCTATATATATATATATATATATATATATATATATATATATATATATATATATATATATATATATATATATATATACATATATATATATATATATATATATATACATTTTTTATTAATATACTAATACAATTAAGGAGTCAGTTGTGTCCTGTTGGGGGTGTGGATGGAATGTTATTTAAATGAGTGACTGGATTTATTTCACAGTTTGGATGAAGTCCGGAATGCAGAGGGGAAGAAAGTGCTTAACCAGTTAGGTGTACATTTTTACCATATTTGTTTTTTGTTGTCTGTTTTAGAATTAAAGTTTTGTTTTGTCATTCCAAGGAGCTGAATATCTTATCCAAGTATAAATATGTATGCATGCAAATGTGTTGTAGAACTGTATTAGTATATATTCATTTTCACTTAATTTACCATCTTGTAGCTACCATTTGAATATACTGTGTGTAGTTACTTATATTACTATAAAAGTACAGAATTACTTATATTTGCCTCTGGCTCTCTCTGTGGTTGAGTTTGGTCCAATTAATCATATTCCGCACCCCTGATCCATTGTATAATTACGAAATTGTCTTCACTGATTCTTCCATATGACTGGGTTGTCATGGAAACACTGGAGCTATAGTAGTATAGCTGCACTTCAGGAAGGCCCTTGACACTGCACTGCGCAGGCAGGGGGAAAGAAAATGAAAGGTTTGTCCCCAAATAGAATGGATTAGGAACTGCATGTCTTAGACTGGAAAGAGGGTATTTTTTTAGATGGGAGTTATGAGGACTATAGACAGTAAGCAGATAAGTGCCACAGGGTTCATTGCTGTGATCTGTCCTGTTTATCATTCTTGTTGCAGATACTACTTTGTGCTTAGAAATGATTCAACAATGTATTTAATATTTATGGATAGAAATAGAGCATGGCCTCTAAAGAAATCTGCAGTGGTTACATTTTGGCAAGACACATGAGGTTTGGGACATACCATTTTGTCCTGGGGCATCTTCATGTGGGGCTAGATAAATAGAGTAACAGGAATTAAGAGGATAAGGGGAGGATAGGGTTAACTGGGATGGAGGGATGTTTAGGAGGAAGTGAGGTAAGGGTAGCGAGAGGCTTAAAGGGTTTTAGGCTAGTGTAACTGGGGTAGTCATCACATTTTTAGCATGAGCTTACTACAGTGCAGGTTTTTGTTTATGACGACCAGCAAGTAGTGATGGTCAGGTAGGCCTTAGAATAGTTGACTAGGAAAAGGTGAGTAATGTTCCATAACAAGTTTTGGTAGTAGTACTTGTTGCTTGGCTAGCAGTGCAGAGAGTGCTGGGATAAGGGTGGCCTACATCAGTGGAGAACTCCTTTGGGGTTGTAGTTGGTGGAGTTAGTGGTTGGAGTATCTTTGTCTATTGTACGAATATGCAGAAAAAATCAGTTTGTCTCATATTTTCGGCGTTTTATATATAACGGGGTTTTGGTGCTTTGGGTAAGGTAGCGTTTGGTCTTACCTTCGTGGGAGTCCTGAATATCTGTTGTTTGCATCTTGCTACCATGCATAGCAGTAGCTCTGTCATTTTGATTTAATTTGCCTTACTAACCTTATTAAGTGCTGCAAGTGACCTGTTCCTGGGTCTTGGGGTGCTGAATTTTGTTGCTAATTATGTTCATACTTCCACTTCCATTGGGAGATGGTGGGTTTCATGGTAGAATTTCTTTTCATTTCCCGGGAGCTGCCCTGTCATTTCCAGCTCTGGGCTGGACTGTTCACAGTGCATTTTGCTTGCTTTCATGAACTTGAGGGGCACTCTGGTACCAGTTCCTCTGTTTTGCTGGTGTTATAGTGCCAGTCACTGCAGATCATTTGGGGTGTTTAGCAATGTGCCTACACTCCTGTATGGTGTTAGAAAGGTGCAGAACCTTTTTGTGGGCTTACAGCCCTCTGGGATCCCTTGCTTGCACATGCGTGGTTGTGGCTTGAGTGGTTGGTGAGTCTTATTTCAAACATTTCATTTTTCCAGATTTTTGCCAGGCAACTTTGTTTGGTATTAAGTGATCTTTTTATTGTCATTAGTGTAATGTTTAGTAATTAGATGATCCTTTGTTGGAAGGAATCCCAAGTAGAGTGAATTGGGCTAGGCAGGGCACATTATTCCGGTGGCACTGCAGCACACAAGCTGTTAACCTGCGTATATATAAAATGTGCAATCCCCTTTTCTGCTGCAATGGTCATTTGCCCTAAAAAAATAAATATCAGCAAGGGAAGAATAGCGCGAGGTACTTGGGTATTTAGCTAGAGTGATATGATTGATTTTAAAAAGGTATAGCAGTCACGTTATTTTGCTGGCAATTATTTATGCTGCAGCAGTATTGGAGTAATGGATAAGCTAGTTTTACTTTACTTGATGGAAGTTGATTTAATTCGAAATTTCTTCAGGACAGAGGGGTTGAAAAGCCTAAGACTAGTGGTCAGTGTAGACAAGCCATTTCAGCGTACAGAAGGAAGAGCACAGATGAGTCGTTAAGAGGGAGTAGTATGTCAGAGGGTTGAAGTAAGACATACATTTACAGTTTTTGAATGAGTTCAGTGTTTTGGTTGTTAATAGTTCAATGTTTTTTGGGGGTGTGTGTTGAAGAGTATATTTAAAGTGTTCTTATCTTTGGGTCTTTGTCCATTGTAATTCATGCTTGTGGGCAGATTTCTTGCTTTAAGAATTTGAGAGGCCTGTGTGTGGGGTGTGGGGGCTGGAAAGGTAACTTGCAGCCATCCAGATTATTTTCTAAAGGTAACTTGCAGCCATCCAGATTATTTCCTGTCTTCAGTCTGTGTGGCAATACAAGGCCTTTTTTTCTTGCAGTTTTTTAGGTGGTTTTCAGAACTGTTGCCGGGAGGTGTTTGTAGGAGCTTGTGGTTTCCATTTGGGTAGATCCTATATTTTACAAATGATGGTTAGTAGTAAACGTTTCTTTAAATAGTGTGCATATTTTATTAGATAACTAATGGGTTCTGATGCCAAGTTCTGGGAGGATGAGGCATTTTTAAGTTATTAGATAACTAATTGGTTCTAATGCCGAGTTCTGGGAGGATGAGGCATGTTTAAGCATGTATTGATGAAGTGATATTTGTGGTACAGGAGTTTTCTGATGTGGCAACTTTTTGGGATGGAGGGAGTGGCAATGGCTGCACTTCACTGTTGGGTGCCTGGCTAAGGCAAGGTGGCCTTTTCTCATGGGCTGGGAAGTGTGGTGAAGTGATTGTTGTTTCTCTGGCTTGGGCATGTGACATGTAACAAACAGATGCCGTGCATGCACATTCAGTAGTAACACTCGAGGAGGAGAAGGAAGGAAGGAAGGGGAGGATTTGAGAGTTCCTGCTGTCATCAGTTTGTGATAGATTCTTCAAAATTTCATCAGTGTTGCTAGTTATTGCTGTCTTTGTGTTATGCTCTCAACTTCTAGTTGTGTGAGCAATACATATCCTATATATAAAATATATAAAATGTATAAAATTGCCCATATTTTCTGCTTTCTTTACATTTTGGGGCCTTTGGCAGGCCCTGTAATGTTGTCACCGGATGGGCTACTACTTGTAGGTATTTCTAGTATCTATCATTTTTATTTGGTATTTGTATAATATTTTTATTAAATAAATTACAAATGGAAAGTTGTATGAGACCATAGTATTGCTGTGATGGTCTAGATTCTGCACTGGGCATATGAAGTGCAGGGAATTAATTGAGGTTGTGATTTAAAAAAAAATGGACATACAGTGGTGTAGGGTGTCTACTGGACATATGGTGGTGTAGGGGGTCTAGTCAGTTTTGTACTAAGGTAAACAGTTACTTTAATAAAGAAGGCGGTTCTTCAGCTGGGGCACTACAAGATGCAGCTGCATTAATGCAGATGACATTTCAGTGGACTGTATGAGGGTCTAGTAAGGCAGTATTTGACTATTTCCTGGGAATGTGACATTAAGGGAAAATGCTATGCCAGTTATCACTGAGCGAATTGGGCAAATCATTACAGAAGGAAGTTGGAGAATAATGAAAGACATTTGTAGCTGTAGCACTGCAATGTGGTCGAAGATAGATGTGTACAGTGTAGGCAGCAGTCAATGACATGAAAGTGATGGATTCTGCTTGGCTACGTATGTTGCCTGCTGGAGTGGTGCACCAGGATGTTTGCAGTTGATCCTACTTTAAGTTGTGCATTAAGACTGGTTAGAATTGGTGCAGTTTGGGAGTAGCATGGAGGCAAGTGAGGTGGAGGCAGCACAAAAGTGGGGTAGAGCGTGTTGGGGAGGTTATATACAGGTGTGCAGGGAGACAGCTCAGATGGTGTAGTGGTACAGTCCTCTAACTACAGTGTTCAGGATCATGGGATTGACACTGGAGACTGTTGTTTTGAGTTGCAGTTGTCCACAAGGTGGGTGGAGTTGTGATAAGGTGGTGAATAGAATGAGGGGAGCCATGGTGATTTAGGTTTGAGTTTTCCTGGGAACTGGCAATATTTTCATGAGGTTGCAGTTGGCGAGCAAATTATTGGCACCTTAATGGGGCTTGAGATTTGGGAGTAGTGGCAGATGTTGAACATATAATAAAAAAAAAAAAAAAAAACCTTGGCTTTTGAAAGAGGATATGGTAACCTTTGTTTGGGCATTTGTTGGATAAAGTTATAGGAGAATGTTCATTAAAGTTTTCCCTGTTTAACGCAGAGGCTGCGGCAAGCTCTGTAAACTGCTGTATGGGCAGGATTATGGGATGGTTAATTCCTTTAAATTTATTGTTTACCTTTCTGGGTCAGGATGAACACTGGCACTTTTGGGGAAAGGGCAGAAAAGGGAATATTTGCTAGAAAGCTGCTGGTTGTAAGCTGTCCAATGGGACAGTTGCCTCCATGCATGGGTGGAGTGTCGTACCATAGGTGAGTGGCTTGGATGATTGTGTTAGGGGATAGGGACAGTCAATTTTCGAGATCTGCTATGGGCAGCATTGGTAATTTATAGGTTGTGGGGTACGGGCAGAACCCTTCTGAAATTCAATGCTACATTGCTTATCTATCAATATTAGTTATGGTTATTAAGCACTTTGAATTGGAAGGTAAGGTATTCTGCTGGGGTAGGCTGGGTTGATGGTGGTAAACAGTAGAGTAACAAGTTTGCTTTATTTTGTACTCATTAAGGCAATTTAAGGTTGGTGCAGTTGGGTAGGGTAGGTCCAAGAAAGGATAAGGTATGTTGGAGAGCAAGTTATAGCAGGGTTTGATATTGTTTAAGGTGAGTTTGGGGGTTCGCACTAGTGGGGAGGAATGGCACCAATTTCAGGATTGGGGTGGTTACTAGGCTAATGGCTCTAAGGTTTTAATAAACTAGCCAGGTTCATGTACGTCAGATTCCTCAATCTAGCATCCAGCACATGTTGTCCTTATCAAAGAGGGACAAGGATGGATGTTGAGCTTTGCTGGGAGTTTGCACTTTGGGTTTTGTAATCAGCTGTATTAGCATGTCTATGGATGGTTAATTTTCTTTGCTCTAATTATTGGTTAACAATTTTGTTGAGAGCTCATATGTTGGTTAAGGAATGTTAATTTTATGTAAAGAATAGGCCTTTTAACACATTGATTTTGTTTAATTTCACATGAAGTATCAGTTTGTATTGCTAATATGGGAAGTAGGAAGACATTTTATGGGGAAACTTTAAGACATCTTAAGTCTCATTGGGGTCTTGCATTCAGTAATGTGTGCATTTTATGCAGTTGATAAAGACATATGCCCTTGGTGGTGCATAATGTCATTCAGAAGTGGTTTATTCGTGTGTGGATTATTTACAATCTTTTCTTTTACAAATCCCACTGTGGTTGCAGATGGGGACATGCAGATTGGGCATTTCTTGGTGGGCAGAAGGAATATCGACTCAACAGGTGAGAGAGGATGCTGAGGGATGTGCCGGCTGATGGAGCAATATGAAATGAGGTCACGATTTTCCAGCAGTGCAGCTGCATATGGAGTTGTTTGTTGTGTTCGCCTTCCATGAAGTCACAAAGTAATATCTTGCTTTGTTGATCTTGTGCAGGGAGTATTAGGACTGAATTTCACACTGTATTATTGGTAGCTAGGGTTTCTATTTGAAATAGGTCAGGTAGGCATATTACCATGGGAGCATACCAAGTAATGGTTTACTGTGGAAGGAGGTATTAGGTGAGCCGAGGCATATCAGGTGGCATTTAGAAGGATTACATGATTGCGGCAGGATCATGGAGCTGGTTTATAAGTAAAGTTTATGGTAAGGGGGGTGTTATCTTGGTCAAAATGGGTTGCAGCCATCAGGGGTAGGGATTTAGCGGGTTACATTGAGTAAGTTGGCTTAGGCATGAGTTAGGTGGGGTGTTTTGTGTAGGAGGATTTAGCTTCAAGTTACTGCAGTTTCATAGGGCACAGGATTGAGTTAATTTACTACATTCTAGATGGGATGGCATGTCAATGAACTTGTTTGACCTGGTGACATTGGGCATTTTCATGTTTTGGGTTCAGTGTGTTTGGTTATTTTGCCTGGCTTGGATTTACTGTTTATGGTGAATTTGGGTCATACTGCTAAAGGCCATGATAGTGGTTTAAGTGTCCTATTGTTTATAATGGGAGTTGGTGATGGCAAGATTGCTATTAAATGGAATCTGAAAGGGATTTCATGTGGTTATTACTTCATTGGCAGAAAATGGGGCTGTAATCTGACGTGAGGGTATGCATTTGCCTCTGCATGGTTTTAACTGGCATTGGGTTCAGTGTTTAGCTGTCTAGTTGAATGGTAATGACCTGAGAGTCATCACAAGGTTTTTCTGGTATGGTAGCTGGTTAGCTGAGTATGAGTATTCTAGATTATGAAATAGAAGTTATGTTCTTACCATAACATTCCATGTTAGTTGTCTTCTTCTCGCCTTCTTTCTTGCTGGATGGGTTCGGAGCCGACCTCGGCTCCGACTCGGCCACTCTAAAAGCTCGAGAGTTGGTTCCACCGGCTCGAGGCTCCCCTTATATCCCACAATGCTAGGCGGTATTACCTCAGATCTCGTTTGTAAGCTAGGCCCAGCCAATAATAAATCCAGAACTACTGGAAATGGGAAACCCCACCTCTATAAAAAGAAGGGAAGAAGGTGACCTGAAACCTGATGAAGGAATATATGCACAGTATAGCATATACCTATATACAATAGAGGTGGTAGAAAGAGAGGTCACAATCAAACTCCTCTAGGTCTGTCCAGGCTAGGGGGAAGGAGGGTGGGACGCAAGAAAGAAGGCGAGAAGAAGACAACTAACATGGAACGTTATGGTAAAAACATAACTTCTATATGTTAAGTTGTCCATCTCGCCTTCATTCTTGCTGGATGGGACCGCGTCCCTAGCACCTTGTCCCGGTGGCCTATCGGAACAGACTCTTGAGTACAGTGGAACCAAAATTAGCTCTATGTCTAGAAGCTAAATCCAACTTATAATGAGAAATGAAAGTGTGAGGAGTAGCCCATGTAGCTGCTGCACAAATGGTATCAATAGGCAGCCTGTCTTGGAAAGCTATAGAGGTAGCCAAAGCTCTAGTCGAATGGGCCTTTGGTTTGTTAGGCAACTTCTGGTGTCTAATTTCATACACAAAGGAAATCAGGGATGTTAGCCATCTGGAGAGTGATACCTTCGAAACTGAAAGGCCCTTTCTGCCTTCTGCATAAGAGACAAACAACTGGTCAGTTTTCCTGATCTGTTTGGTTCTATCTAAATAATACCTTAATTGACGATGAACATCTAGCCAATGCAATTTTTGTTCAGACCTGTTAGAAAAGTTAGGAAAAAACACAGGGAGGTCAATGTTTTGATTTAGATTTGCCGCAGAGGCTACTTTAGGTAAAAAGGATGGATTGGTCCGTAAGGATACCCTATCCTTATGAAACAACAGATACGGTGGTCGACTGCTGAGTGCATGAAGCTCTGAGACCCTTCTAGCTGAAGTAATGGCTACCAGAAAGAGAGTCTTCCAGGATAGCAATTTCATTGAACAGGAAGCTGCAGGTTCAAAAGGGGGAAGAATCAAAGATGTGAGAACTAAATTAAGGTCCCAAGAAGGAGGAGGATTTCTTATAGGAGGTCTAAGAAGAAAAACTCCCTTCAAGAAAGCTTTGCAACGCTTGTGAGACATGATGGCAGAATCTGAGATGCCCACATGAAAGTTAGATATAGCTGCCAATTGAACTTTAAGAGTAGAAGGAGATGAACCTGCATGGAAAAGTTCAGCTAGAAAATCCAGGACTATTTGGATGGGAGCAGTGAAAGGATCTATGTCCCTTCCTTGAGCCCAATAGGCGAAACGTTTCCACTTACTAAGATAAATCTTCCAAGTGGAAGATTTATGGGAAGCTATCAAAATATCTCGAACAGAGTGAGATATTTGAGGAAGCCTGGCTAAGGTTGGAACTGGAGGAACCAAGCAGTGAGGTTCAGAGAGGGGAGGGAGCGATGTAACTGACCCGACTGATGGATCAAAAGATCTGGAACTAGGTCCAGATGCCAGGGTTGCTCCAACAGAAATTGATGTAGAAAGGGGAACCAAACCTGTCGAGGCCAGTAAGGAGCAATGAGGATCAATGAGGCCTTCTGAGCGATAGCTTTCTGTATCACTTGAGAGATTAGTGGGAAGGGAGGGAATGCATACAGAAGTCCCCGGGGCCAAACTTGGACTAGAGCGTCTCTGCTGGGCTGGCCTGGTAAGGGGAAGAGGGTAAAATAATCTTTGCACTTGCTGTTTTGGGGAGTAGCAAAAAGGTCGCAGCAAGGCTGACCCCACTTGAGAAAAATTTTCTCCAAGATAGAATCTTTCAGAGACCACTCGTGAGGCATGAGGATAGCTCTGCTCAACTTGTCCGCGATAAGATTGGACTTCTCGGGGATGTGCGTTGCTATCAGAAACCGCTGAGAAGAAATCGCCCATTGCCACAGTCTGAGTGCTTCTCGACATAGGGGGTAGGATCTGGTTCCACCTTGTTTGTTGATATACCACACTACAGACATGTTGTCCATCTGAATTGCTATCGTTCCCAAGGGAAGAGAGTCTTGAAGGGCTTGCAACGCTAGAAGCACTGCTCTCATCTCTAGAACATTTATATGCAAGTGGCGTTCGACTGGTTGCCATATGCCCTGGACTGTTCTGCCCTGATAATGCCCCCCCACCCAATCAGGGAGGCGTCCGTTGTCAGAGTAGCAACTGGAGGGGAAAGGACAAAGGGTCTTCCTAGGAAGAGCTGGGGGGAAGAAATCCACCAAAGAAGATGATTCCTGCATGCTTGCGTAATCACAATGGTGTGGGACATCGGAAGTTGTTGGTACGACCATTGTGTGAAGAGCATCCATTGAAGGATTCTCATGTGAAATCTGGCTAATAGAAGTAGAGGGATAGCAGCCGCCATAATCCCCAGTACTTTTAGAACTAATCTGACTTTGACTCTGTTGCTGTGGAAAAGAAGGGAGACCAGTTTGTGTATGTCTGCTATTCTTTGGTCTGTGAGTCTCGCAGACATGTTGACTGTGTCTAGATTTGCGCCTATGAAGGTAATAGCACGACAAGGCGACAAAACAGACTTTTCGCAATTTATTGAGATACCTAACTTTTGAAAAATGCGAAAGGTGTAGTCTCTGGCAAGTAAAAGAAGATGCTTGGTGGGAGCTGTGAGGAGCCAGTCGTCTAAGTATGGAAACACCTGGAATCCTTGACGTCTCAGATGAGAAGCTACCACTGCCATCCATTTGGTAAACACCCGGGGGGCAGTGGTGAGTCCAAAGGGCAGGGCTCTGAATTGAAAGTGACTGGTTCCCAGCCTGAAGCGGAGGAATCTCCTGGAGCGTCTGTTCATTTTTATATGATAGTATGCATCCTGGAGGTCTATAGAGCACATCCAGTTTTCCTTTCCCAATAGGGGTAGGATGGATTGTAGCGTGACCATCCGAAATCTTGTTTTCTTGACAGACTTGTTCAAGATACTGAGATCCAAAATGGGTCTCCAGTCCCCTGTTTTCTTTGGAACCAAAAAGAACTTGGAGTAGATTCCGGATCCTTGCTGGTCTGCTGGCACTGGCTGAATGGCTCTTTTTGCAAGCAACTTTGATATTTCCAACGCTGCTTGATCCCTTTGAGCGGGTGGAACATCTGGAAGGGATTTTTTTGATTGATTTAGAATGCGAAAGAACGGAATGGAATAGCCTTCAGAAATGATGGACTGTACCCACTTGTCTTGAGTTAAGGATCGCCAGGCTTCTGGGTACAGTGATAATCTTCCCCCGACTGCCTCCAAAGGTGGACAGTTGGGCAACACCTCAGGGATGCTGGAAGGGCTTATCGGAAAAAGTTTCTCGATTGCCCTGGTTCTGCGGACCCCCCCTGCCTCTAGGGCGACGTCTACCATTATTGTTCCCCCCTCTGCCTCTAGAGGGGAACCGACTCTGTGCGTCAGGCAAAGTCCCTTGAGATTGTTTGCAGAACCACATCTTTCCACTTTTCTGGCCTTTGGGGTAAGGTCTAGAAGGAGTAGAAAAACGGACTCCGACAGCAGAAAGAGTTTTGCCATCTGTCTTGCATCTTGTCAAGGTTTCTTTCACTTGAGGACCAAAAAGGGACGATCCATCAAACGGGGAATTAGTGAAAGACGTTTTAAAGGGTCCAAAATTGCACAGCCACATCCAGGCATGGCGTAAGGCCACACCTGTCCCTCTTGCTCTGCTCGCTCCATCAGCCGCATATGAAAGAAGGCGCATGGAGGAGTTAGCTATAGAATTTAGGGTAGCCAGCTGAGTGTTCATCTTATCCTGAAAACCCGCAGCTGTAGGATCCTTTAACATGTCACTCGCTTCCTTGATCAAGTCTCTTTGAAGACGAGTGAAATGACAGAGGTAGTTCAGCGAATGCATGGCAAAGGTCGCTGACGAAAACATCCACTTCCCGTACCTGTCCATAGACCTAGATTCCTTGTTAGGAGGATGGACAGGCACCGAAGGATCAGCTAGCTCCTTCTTAGTGGCGGCAGCTACCACCATAGCATCCACAGAAACTCCCTTAGTCAGAAACTGCTTATCTGCTGGTGCTGTGATAAACTTTGAAGGTCTCCTGGGGGTAGGGTCCACAGAGTCAGGAGCCGTCCAAGCCTTTTTAGCTACCACCTGCATGAGGGGGTCAAAGGGGGGGGACACCCAGGAGGTGGAAGGGCGAGAGCCAAACGCCCCAAGATACACAGATTCATCCTCCGAAGGGTTAAGGGCTGGCCAATTTCCCCTCTGTTTCAGGATCTCTAGGATGTCTGCAAAGGAGACATCTTCAGAAGGGGAACGGGGGGAACCCTCGGAATCCTCTAAATCCGTGTCAGAGGTGACAGACTCAGGTGAGTCTATATGCTTCCTCTTGCACTTTCTCTTCCTAGGGGGCTCCCCTGCCAATTCAGCAGAGGCCTCGGAAGAGGATGAGATCCCCACAGGGGATTCTTGAGGAGCTGGCTCTCTGCGGTCTGGGATGAGGGAGTGAGTAGACATAACCTGAGGCACCGAAGAGGGAGGGACAGACGGAGCCGACTGAGGAGTTGAACCGGGTTCCAACACACTCCGCATGACCTCGAATGCACCCCTGTCAGGCAGAGCCAGAGGTCCCCGCTCCGAAAAGCTGAAAACCTCCCTCAGCACTGACAGCGATGGCTCCGAGGCCGATGTCAGAGCCGAACTCACCAGCGCCGAAGCGCCGAGAGGGAGAGCGGGGTCGGACAAGGGTCCGATGCCACTCACCCCCTCGGAGCCGACGAGGGAAGTCCGGCACCGAGATTCTTCCAAGGAAGAAATCGGAGCCGATGACGGAACCGAAGACAATTGTATCGTTTCCGACGCTACCACAGTCTCAGTTCTGAAACGCCCCGGCTCCGAGCTCAAAGGAGTCGGAGGAGGAACATTTTGAGGGATAGGGTTAAGCATCGACTGATGAGTCGGGCTCTGAAGCATTTGGGCCAGTGCCTCGGACTTAAGAAGTTGACTCACTACCCTCTGAAGGTCATGATCAGAAAGCCTCGATGACCTAGAGGAGTGAGATCTATGGCTCCGTTCAGACAGCAAGGGAGATGCTGGAGCCGAATGAACGGAGCCAAGGGACGGTGACCTGGACCTCTTTCTAGATGTCGGTTCCGATGGTCTGATCGGAGCCGACTCAGATATTTCCAATACCTCGGCTCCAGCCGGAGCCGAGGGAACCACAGAAGTAGCAGTTCGAGTCTCATCGGCTCCAGCCGGAGCCGATGTTGTAGTAGACTTCGATGTCTTAGGCGTCGACTCTGTAGCTGGAGTCGAAGACCTAGGAGCCTTAGAGGGTTTGCCCGAAGAAGCAGTCGGGGGACCCTCAGGCTTAAGCAAGCCCCTTAAAATGAGCTTGTTCTTTCTTTCCTGCAGGACTCTAGGGCTGAAGCCATGGCATACAGCACAAGAGTCCTGCAGGTGTAAAGGTCCCAGGCAGTACACACAAGAAGTGTGACCGTCTGTCAGAGACATTTTCTGACAGCACAAGTCACACTTCTTGAAGCCTGAGACCTAGAACTGCATGGACATATCAAGGAACAAGTGTAACCACACACAAACACAAACACACCGATTACACTATACACTAATAACAGAAAACTTAAACTAAATAAATTAGCTATTTGGTATTATAAAGTCCCTACAGAAAACACATACACTCCAAGGGGATGGGAGGGCCTGAAGGCCTAAGGGAAGAACATATAAGTTCTTGAGGTAAAAAAAAGGTTAAGAACTAGAAGAAAGGGATAAAAAACCTTTAAGGTAAGGGGATACTGTATGGAAAACTAATTTAAAGGGTTTTTAATAAACTTTTTTAAACTATTTCCTACACTAACCTGAAGCCGGTGAAGCAACACGTCTCGATAGCTGTAGCGGCAAACGAGATCTGAGGTAATACCGCCTAGCATTGTGGGATATAAGGGGAGCCTCGAGCCGGTGGAACCAACTCTCGAGCTTTTAGAGTGGCCGAGTCGGAGCCGAGGTCGGCTCCGAACCCATCCAGCAAGAATAAAGGCGAGATGGACAACTTAACACTGTATGTTGTTTTAGCATTGGAGAGGGATCAGTGGTTTGCTTTTAGCTGTTTAGGCAACTGAATAATTTTATTTGTGTGATAGGTAGTTGAGGGGTGACAGCATGGATACAGTTGGCTAAGCAAGATGGGGTACACTGACTGATGTTTGGCTTTAGGCCTTAAATGGTGCTTAGGTTGTGGAAAGTTTGGTTGGTGATTGGGGGAACGGCCTGCTCAGGCTGGTAGGTGGAGAAGATCTTGCCCTCTTCTGTTTCCCCTCTGGTGTTGGATGTTCAATTCAATAAGTTGGAAAGGAAAGTGAGTGGTTGCGCTGCTTGATACGTAAATAAGCCAGCAGATCTGCTTATTTGGTTGGAGATGTAATTCAATAAATTGAAGGTGAGCGGTAATGCTGCCTTGTAAGTGTGAGGATAAGTGAGCAAGTGGGGAACGCTGCTCATTAAGGGTGAGTGGTTACGCTGCCCTTATGGTTATTTTGTTTTCTTTCCATGGATGTTATTATCACCTGTGTCATATTTTGGTTGAAATTAATAACTATTGTTAGCAATCATGTTTATGAAAGTTTAATAAAGGTCGTCAAATGTCATTTGGTGTGATGTGTTTATTGAAGGGGATCAGGACAACTGAAGATTAGAATTTAATGTAAAAAAGTAGAAAATTATGCATTTTGATAAGAACAACACTAAAGAAAATATATAATTTTCATTGCAATAGCCATAAGAACAGAAGGAAGGGTTGTGATGCAAAACCCACCTTATAAGCTGAATTGGACTGCTAAAATGATTATGGCACATATCAATAAGATGCTGAGGTGTAGGACTACAGGATTTATATTCCATTCTTGCATTTTATACAGACAGTTATAAGGCCATGTCTGGAGTACTGTGTACATTTCTGAAAGTCATACAGACAAAATAAACTAGACTCATAGAAAGTGTGCAATGCAGAGTTATCAAAACAATTAAGAAACTGGAGGGGATAAGGTATAATTAAAAAGGCAAAAAGATGGAGCTGTATACAGTGTATGAGAATACAGAAAAATGAAGATACATGCATACATACATACAAATATTTCAAGCATGTGCATTAATGTTCTTCTAGTTTGCCAATATACCAAAACACTTGCTCCCAAATAATTCCTAAGCTGTTCTTAAAAATATCTAAACTAGTACTTGCTTTAATATAATTTGGTAGTCTGTTCCATGCATCAGCTGCTCTCTCAGAGAGCCAGTTAGTACACTTCTCATTCCTAAAGAATCTTCTACATAGGTTGTCTGATAATTCTGTAGTACTTTTTGAGAACCGCAGACATTCTCAGAGATAGTTGTCCTATATGCCCTATATATACATGAATAAGATCTCCATATATATATATATATATATATATATATATATATATATATATATAAAATACTGTACAAGTTGAGATATTTTAGTCTCTCATAATAACATATTTTCACATCCATGGATGCCCTTGGTATATTTCCCCTATACTCTTTCCAGTTTACTCATGCTTGTTTTCTTATAAGATTTCCAACTTGTTACTCTGTATTCAAGTTTGGGTCTAATGTAGCTAACAGACAATGACTTTATCATTTCTGATTTCCTAGATTTTATAAATCTTTTTATACAACCTATAGTTTTATAACTATCATTAACTAATTAGTTGATATGATTAGAAGAACTCAAAACTGGATCTACACATATACCCAGGTCCTTAAATTAATATACAGTTTCAATCACTGTGTGCTGTATTAAATATTTACCTTTCAATTTAAGTCTCCAAAATCTCATGTGCTTAGTTTTGATGTAGTTATCAACATATTATCCTCCTATGCTGAAATGGTCAATTTAGTTAAGTTCTTTTGCAGACATCCATTATCTGTAACACATGAAATCAGTTTACTCAGTTTCAGGTCATCTGCATATAGACTATAGAACACCTCAGATGAAATTCAAGTTAGGTCTGAAAGATGCAATCTAAACAAGTAAGGGCCTAGGACAGAGCCCTGTGGGACACCCTGACTGTAACCAAGGATTTCACTTGTCCAGTTGCTGTATATTTGCCATGTCATATTTATAAGTCTTGCAGCTGTTCATCTTATCACGAGTAAATCAATATCAAGTTGCTCTAATTTAGATCATTGTTTTGTGTATGACCCTGTGAAATGCTAAAGTTAAATCGGTATAAATTACATCACAGCACGATTTTTCATTCATAGCTGTTATTATATTGTTATAGAACATCATGTTACAGGTGGTAATAGATCTATTTTCAACATATTCATGCTCACATATTGTTTCAAGTCCTAACTTATCCAATTCTGACAATAACTTATGCAATATTACCTTCTCCATTATTTTTCTACAACTTGAAAGTACACTTAAGGGTCTGTATGTTTCAGGGTTTGTTATGCTCCCCTTCCCCTTAAAGACAGGTTTAATAAGTGCATGTATCCAATCTGCAGGAATCTCCCATATTTATATAACCTAGGAAATAATAGCTACAATGGTACTGTAAGTTCTTGCTGAGGTATTTACAGGTCATTATTACTAAATCCGCCCCCTCTCTGTGCTTTGTTTGGATCCAGTCTGTGCAGTTCTTTTTCAATATAATATACTTTGATTTCAGTTTTCTTTTTGTTATCTGGATGCCACTAGGACAACTTATCGCCCCCTTTGTGGAGCCAAACTGTTTTGCATAAAATTTTGTAAATATATCTATAATTGATTGTGTCTGGGAATAAATTTTAGAATCTACACACAGTTTATCAATTTGCATGTCTATACTCCTTCCACATATGTATTTTTAAAAATGTTTCCTATTATGCTCAATATCTTTATATACATTTTTCTTCAAATTTTTCTTGATTGTGTCTCACGCTATGCTTAATTCATTTGTCCAGCTTGTTTATTTCAGTTTGCAAAGTTGTAGTTATACCTCTCTTCAATTTAGTTTATTTTTGTCTCTCACCTTAATAAGGTATCTTGTTCTTATGGTAAAATACCCCCCTGACTTTGTAAGCAATGTCAGTAGATGTTGGAAGGCTACTGTATACCTATTATCTGTCCTTCAAATGCCTTTCCCTCATTACTGTGTTTTTCCCAAGCTTTTTCAAATTGCGCTGTAGTTTTGTACATCATTACACCATCTGGTGACTCATTCCACTTACCCACACTCATGCTATCACTTTCATTCCCTATTCTTCCTTTCAAAATCACATTCTCATGTAATGCTCTGATATCATTCTGTGCAGCAGCTTTACCCTCCTTTCCTCCAGTGTATGCATTTCATGCAACATGCAATTTATCAGTATGCACTTCTTGCCTAATAAATTTCATGAATGGCTGCTTATGAGGTCACTGTAGGAGTTAGGTGAAACTCATAGGCATGGATGGACTTTGTTGATATGTACTAACATTTCATTTAATCAGAGTACGGATATTGCAGTTGGGTAGTTGTATAAGTGAATGGCAATGAATAGTTACATGCCTTTCACTTATACTGCAAAGAGATGTCATGTACTGTGATTTTACAAAATCAAGAGATAGTAAGGATAAGGGTTTTGTCCCCCCTTTTTTCAGTCTCAGGATTAGTATATATTTAAAGTCACAGGAATAAGGGGGTGTGCAGAGTGTGCAGAGTGGGCAAGCTCCCTGCAAAAACACTATTTTAATGTTTTGGTAAGTTAATGAAATTGATTCATAGGGATAATTTTATTACACTTCTGTTTTAATAAAGTTGAGTCACTTATATCATGAACATTGTTTATTCAGTATAGTTCTGGTATGCCTGTCTACAACAATTTATGCTTATAAATCAACTCTTTAATTCTTTTGATCATCTGATTTGCCTTCTTTGTACACAGTCAATTATCACCAGCTCTTTTTCCCAATAAGGATGGTACAGCTGAAATAGTTCTCTACGTGTGACTGTTCTAAGGTTCAATATAATGGCAGCATAACCCTTTTCATCACACATTTGTTGCACGTGCAATAAATCCTACAATGTAGCTTCCTTAGTCACTGTCTTTTGTTTGTGCTCCTGATGACTAATATTTGAAGTGACCTTTTTTCTCTTTCCTCTTGCTTCCAATCTAACTACCCATGATTCATGCTCTACTCAAGGTTTCCTATTCCCAGCATATAGCACCTTGCAGTTGTTGGCAATGAACCTCAGCAACTGTTTATCTGTCTAGTACTTAACCTTCTATTGTTTCTTCTTAGGCTGGTGCCTCATTTTGTACCACTTCCCAGGCCTTTCTGAAATCAGTGAAGAGAATGAACTTGTTTTGCATGCTTGTTATGATATCATACACAGGCATATTAAAACGCATTTGGCCTTAACGCTGATGTACAGTATCCACTCCCACCCTTTCCTCTTTTGGTTCTTCATGGGTTTTGTAATATTCAGTTCTAATCTCATTTCCCAATTGTTAGTAATAGCCTGTTATGCATAATTAAATTAAATATTTTACAGTAATCTAAGAAGGCCATGTTTGCTGATATCTGCTTGTCTACTTTTCTATTTATTATGATTAAAAAATAGTATCCATTTATTCATTGCACTTCTCAACTTTTCCATTGACCTTTCAGTTATTTTGGTTAATTGGTCTGCGGTTTCCAGAATGCTCCTTATTCTTAGATTTGTACAGAAGTACCGCTATCAGTTATAGGCTTCCAATTTTGAGGAACCTCTCCAAGCACAGGGACATAATGAAGTGCTCATTCAGTAGAAACTGCCTCCATAATACCTTATAGAACTAGACACAATCTAAGGCATATGATTTGTATAGCCAGAGACAATTTGAGTCATATTATTTGTCTTAGTCAGGGCTCTCCATTCTTTTTCCACCTATACCATTGTAATTTTCCATCTGTCCCATTTTTAACTCCTTTATTGAATTATCACTTAAGACATAGGCAAACATACATTTACATAAAAGAAAACAAATCATATTAACATGTTCCCAGTTACATGCATTATACATCGCATGTTCTTTTGTACAACTGGGTCTATATTAAATATTGGAATGCTTAAACGTTCGAATTACTAAAGATCGAACTTTAGTGATTGAACGCATAAATATTCGAATATTTTAAAACATTAAAAAAATTTAAACAAAATAAATGAAAAACTAATGGGTGTAAGCAGGGGGGCAAGCCCCCATGCACACCCCACACCCTCCGCTACTTAAATATACCAACTCCAAGATGGCGCTACAGTGTAGGGGAATGGGAAATTTCCCATTTCCGCACTGTAGCACACTGAAGTGCGATCTCAGAGTTGGTATATTTAAGTAGTGGGGGGTGCAATTAAACACTTTATATTTTGTTTTATTTTTTTTTAATTTTTAAAAATATTTGAACATTTAAGCATTCAATCACTAAAGTTCGATCTTTAGTGATTCGAATGTTTAAGCGTTCAAATATTTAATATAGACCTCGTAGAACTATCATCAATCCAACATTTTTAAAACATTTTAAAATTGCTCAATTCCTGCCTTCCCTTAAACCTTACTCCTCCAACAGAACATTATTCTGCATGTATTGTATCACAATTTTGATTTATGTCTAAATAATTTGCTCCTACCCTTTTCTAAAGATCCCACTTCCATTCTTGTATCTTTGTTATAATATTTAATACTTCAAATAGAGTTGGGTAAGATTTTGATTTCCATTTTCTAGTAATTGCTTTTTTGGCAATCACCAGAATTAAATTTAACAAGGCCTTACTACCTCTAGGTGATTCAGATCCTGAGTCTCAGTTTAAAATAATAATTTCTTTAGTTACACCCATTTTCTCACACAAACTTTCTAAGATAATACTCTGTAGGGAACTCTTAAAGTCTGACAACTCATTGCACTCCCCAAAAATATGTTCCCAGTTACCTCTTTCTTCTCCACCACACCTCCAACATTTGTTATCTACCTGAGGAAAAACATTCTTTGGAGTCTGCTTGTGGTATAAATTACCTATGCAAAGACTTCCAAGCAAAAACCCTAAATCTTCTAGACTTTGTTGTAAACTTGGGAGCCATCCATATGTCCTCACATTGTTCCCTTGTAAATTGCTTAACCAATCTGTCTTCCCAATTTTTATATCCTCCTCTAATTGATTCCTATAGTTATTGTGCAATATTTTATATGCTTTACTAATTATCCCTTTTTAACAGCAGCTTCTGTTCCACATTCAACTAAAAAAAAACAGAACTGGTCTTTAACTTAACATTCACTTATCCCTTTATCTTTGCCTATACTCTGATATCAATCCCTGATGTAAAAAGCAGTCTATAGTCTGCAGTTCAAATGTCTTCTTGGCCTCATCCCATTCTGTTTCCTTTCTCTCTCTAGTTATTTGCATCCATTACCTTGGCTCCTTTGCCACATTTCTACAGTTAAATCCATTCCTCTCTTGCCTATTCTCTGTACCCCTAATCACAGACATTCCTATCAGCAATATCTCCTTTCTCAATTCTTGTGTTGGCTTAGTTCTTAGAATGCTTTCTGCTATTTTATGAATCGTATTAGAATATAGTGTTTTTTTAATTTCTTCAAATCTTTTGGGTTTCTAATACCATGACGGGAATGGACCCCATTCCTAAGTCAAAGTACGACTAAAGTTCATGAAATTAGTATTGTTTTAATCTTTTATGTCAGCCAAAAGTGCTCTTCACAGCATCCGCAATGTGCCCAGTAATGACTTCTTCTGCAATTTCTATGGAGTTACATGTATTGGTAGCATATCTAAATATGATTGTAGACTTTTTTTTGTAAGACCCATTGCTCCTACTACTATTGGAACTATCTGGGTATCTTTCTTCCACATTGCTCTCATTTCTGCTTGCAAACCTTGATATTTTATGACTTTTGTGTCTCTCTGTATGCAGGACACTGTAGTCACTGGGTGTGTCGATTTCAATGATCAATGCTACTTTTATCTTCTTTTCTTGGACCACTATATCCAGTTTTCTTCTTTTTCTATGATGCTTTGTGACTCATATTTCCAGTATTTTTCAACGACTTTAATACCATAATGTTTGCACAATCCACAGTGCAACAGTCTCGCCACATAATTATGCCTTTCTGTATGCAGCCCTTCTGCCATTAGTATGTCGCAAACATCAACGGGGTGTGCAACTGTTTCCAATTCTGTTTTGCAAAACCTACATTTGTCTGTTTCATATTCTGTATGGCTATTATACTCATTAAGGATCTGTATCCAAAATCCCACTTTCTTCTTCTTTCTTGAATTTCTCTCATGTTTCATCATCATCCCTTTCCACTTTGAATCATAGCTTTCTGCTTGTATCGTGTATATGAGCCTTTACTGTGCAGCTCTAAAGTATCTCTTCAGTTCAGGTAATCCTAAACCACCTTGTTCTATTGGAAATATCAACTTTTCCCATGTGAGCTTTGCCCTCTTCTTCTCCCAGATAAATTATTTCAAATCCTTATTAATTATTGTCCACAACGTCTCCTCTGGTTGAAAAAATATGCCTGCCCTGAACGTAAAACCAATGGACTATCCCTATCCATAAAGAAGAGCTTCACTTTTCTCAGTTTTTGTATTATTTTTGCTTAGTCTCTTTCCACATATCCTTATCTGTCATAACAGAAACATTTTTAATCCATACTCCTAAATAATTAATTTTATCATGTCCACATAAATATTGGTATTGCTGAACCAATTTGTGTGATGGTTCATAATTTCAGCTATATCCTTTGTTTTATCATCATTAATTTTATATCCTGAAAAGACCTGAAACGGTTTCAAAATGTTCCATAACACTGAGATATTGTTTTCTGGTTTAATCAGGTACAAAATAATATTGTTTGCAAAGAAATCCAATTTTTCTTGATTACCATATCAGTTATATCCTTGAATTTCTGAATCCCATATTTTCTTTGCCAATGGTGCTAAATGCAAAACAATTAGCAAAAGGGGAAAGAGGACACCCTTACCTGGTTCCTCTGTTCAGACATAACGTATCAGAGAGGTACTCTTCCACTTTAATTTTTGCCTCTGATCCCTCATATATCATTATAACTGACCTTATTTTATCAGGGAATGCAAATGCTTCCATTGCCCTACTTATAAAATCCCATTGTACTTTGTCAAATGCATTTTCTGCATCAATACCCACCAAAAGCAGCAGTATTTTCTAGCATTCTACTTCACTCTGGATAATAATTTTTCTTTTAATATTGTCAAATGTTTGCCTCCCCTCCACAAAACCTCATTTGTGAGATCATAGGAGGTTACTAGGTTAACAGACGTAGAGCCTATATTCAGCCTAGCCATTCATACCCCAAAATTACTAATTATCAATGCCCACAGCCTACAACAGCTTTGGTATATGCCAATGACTTAAGACATCTACAAACTACCCCTGTCCATAATGGCAGTTTGCAGATCCATATCTAGCAATTTTGGCAACAACTTCGCCATTCTTTTAGCTGCTATAGACATAAATATTTTACAATTATGTTTAAATGAAATGGGCCTATATGAAGTCTATATATAGTCTGTATGAGTGTGATGGGTCTTTACCACCTTTAGTATTACAGTCACTACATCTTTCTTCCAGGATGTTGGTCCTTTTAACATACTGGTAAACAAAACCTTCCAAATCTTTATCACTTTCTTACCTCCTATCTTCCAAATGTCCACAGGAAAACCATATATTCATGGAGACTTTCCTGTGCCTTGGTTATACATCACCATTTTTATCTCATCTCCTCCTATATTAACTGTTAATTGTTGAACCTCATATACCTCTAACCTTGGCTTAGTTAATTTTTAAGCCTCATATGCCTCCAACCATGGCTTAGTTAAGTTTTTCATAAATGTTTTGTATGTGCTCTTCCTTGATTTCCATATTTCTCTGCTTTATACAATTGTCATAAAATTTCCAAAATACCTGTAATACCTCTATAAGATTTTTGGTTATTTTTCTTGTCATAGTTTTCCTCTAAGTTTAGCAACAACTTTTTCTACTTTCTTTTGCCTAAGCCATTGTGTTAAAAGTTTTTGTGCTCTAGAGTTATTATTAAAAAAGTTGCTTAACAACAATCTTTCTAAACTCATACATATTATCCATATACACCCTTATTTTGTGTTTAGCACTCTGTAGTTGCACCTCTTCTTGTTCTGTGAGATTCACCTTATTCTACAATACTTTAACCTTTGTCAGGACCTCTAAATAATTTCTGTCACTTCTTAACCACATCTCCTTTTCTTTTACTTCTACTCTGGTTTTTAAACTCCACTTTCATTCCAACCCACTCACTAGCTATAACTTCTGAAGAAATTGCTATCTTCTCTAATAACTCTTAAATAATTTCCACTATCCATTCCTTAAGTTCCTCTCTTTTTAACAGTTAGATGGAAAAGTACCAGTGTCTCATTTTTCTTCATTACTATGCATTTTTGTCTTACTTATTGGTGCATGATCTGAAATAGTTATTAGATCTGTGTCAAAGCTTTTAAATTAAATGCACATATTCCTGTGAACTATAATTTCTGTCTAGTCTAGCCCAGGTATTCTGGATCTATGTCACTTTGTTGACAAATCCATTGTGGAAACCTACATGGTCGAGACCACATGATTGACAGTGCAGTTCTTTGACTGTTTGAATGAGATTGTGGAGACTGGGGAATGTACCCTTTTTCTTACTGTAGTGTGATCTCAGAGTTGGTATATATAATTTGCAGGGGGTGTGGGGGTGCAAAAACATTTTTTTGTGTTGTTTGCATTGAATGATGAACTGCATTGTTGATCATGGGGTGCCGACCATGTGAGTTTCAACAATGTCATTCGGTGATCAATTGAAATACATCTATTATTTTCTCTTGGGGAATAACATGTATATTCGCTCCAAGTTGCTACTACTCGATTCACATCTTCCATACTAAATATCTTCATACATTTTTTTCAGAACTTTACCTTCTTTTGTTATTATTTTCACCTCCAGGCTCCTCACATACATCCTCATTTTTGAAAATTAAATTCTAGTCCTCACCTATAAGTAATATTCCCAGAATTTTCTCAAGCTCCATAATAGCGGTTTTAGGTGTAATATTAAAACATGCCAGCATAATCCTTTTCTCCAGCCAGTAGTCCATTACTACCAGAAATCAATCATTATCTTTTT
The DNA here is from genome assembly GCF_019279795.1 of Protopterus annectens. Taxonomy (NCBI): domain Eukaryota; kingdom Metazoa; phylum Chordata; order Ceratodontiformes; family Protopteridae; genus Protopterus; species Protopterus annectens. Next base: position 459,224,502 of record NC_056738.1, read on the forward strand.
GCATCTTCTATCACTGTTGGAGCTCCTCTAACAATTAGTATAAGTAATCCCCTTTTCCATTATCCCTAATATTCTGCTGAATATCCATCCTGACATCATTTGTTTATTAAATTCACATGCTCATTTCTTTCCAAATGTGTTTCCTGTAGCATTGCTATTTGCAATCTGCATTTCTTAATGTAATTCAATACTCTTACATTTTGTCTATATGTGTGAGGCCATTTATGTTCCAAAATAATATGGATGGCATAGCTATTATGATAAGAAGTTATTATTCCTACCTGTTATACATGGAAGATTTTTAAGTTTCTATTTCCAGCTTTTGTATTACATGCATCCACTAATGTTTGGCAAGTTGATCTTTTATACAGTTGTTTCTTGTCATCTCCATCTGAAATTATGTCAAAATTTTCCAGACATTTTCTTTTAATGAAAACTCTCAAAAAGAAAAAAAAAAAACAAACACCCCCATAAACTGTTAACTGAAAACAAAGACATAAAATTATGTGCCTCTTAAAATAACAAAGTTTAACACCCCTGATAGGAAAAATTGCCCCAAATTGACAGCTGTATCCACAGGCATTACCTAACCTAAAATTAAAGTTATCCACACTAAAGCACGTGTTACAACCTTTGCTCCTATTTACCCTGATTGCTGTCTCCTCCTTTTTTATTTCTGTTTCCCTCTCAGATGTGAAGAACAGCTCATATGTTTCCAGAAAACATGAACTTTTAGTCTTAACAAAAAGTGTACTGGCTGTCTTAAATAAAACACAATTCTACAGAGTTCTAGCAAATATATTGAAGTATTAAGGTAACAAAAAAAATTGCTATTTTTATTCACTTCTAATAATTTCTGACTTTATTTTTTATTCAGCTGCTTGCCTTTGTACCTTTTAATTTTGCATTTATCTCATCAAACAATACCCAGACCTCTCAAGATTCTTTGTCTGCATCTGTAGTCAGCTTGTCTCCATGGAAATATAAGAACAGAATGAACAACTACCCTCAGCTGTAGACTTCTCAACTCACAGTGAACATTTATTTGGTAAAGGAAAACTTATTACACTTACAATATTTTCTTATTTTTAAACTTACACACACACACACACACACACACACACACACACGCACACGCACGCACACGCACACACACACACACGCACACACACACACACACACACACACACACACACACACACACACACACACACACACACACACACACTTTTAGATTAAGCTAAAGGCATTAATCCAGACAAAAATGTATACAAAACTAAGAGAAAACATATCAATTCTACTTATATTATAATCAGAGTGTGCACCTTTACACAACATACCTTACCCCAACAACCCATGTTTACAGTATATTAACTTGAAAATGATTTTGTCCAGCCTCTCTTCTCTTTTTTTACATTGTAATGTCTACATTTCTTAAAACTAAAAAAAAAAACACTTGTTTACATTAGTTTCTTTATCACATAGCACAATCAGTCAAAATAATCACCCTCACACCCTCATTTTAGAGACCCCTCACTACATACTACACAAATCTACTTTACTATATAACATGCAATTTATATCCTGAGATGTTTTATACTAATACTGTTAAGAACAAAAAATGTTTTACTTACAGTTACCTTTTTCCTTTTAGTGCCATTCCAAACATTAATACCATGAAGTGGGGATTATGGTTTTCAGACCACCCACAAGTTTAACAAACTCAACAGAAGTCCAATCTTTCTCAATGACTTTTTGTTGTAAAACCATAGTTCAGAAATGGGTTTGATGCTTTATAATCTCACATTTTTCATTCATTTCAGTGTTGCTGGTCTTCTTCATGTTCATCTATAGCTTCTAACATCAGTGTCTGGTTCAAGGGCAAGCTATTCTAAATTCTTCCAGTTAACTCCTGTGCTTTTATTTCTTGTCTCTCAAGCATTTGCATTTGAAACATTTGAAAAATTTTACTGGCAAAGTCTCTCTATGTGCTCTATTACCAGAAGAAAGTGAAGGAAAGTCCCCTTCTGTTTGATGGCTCACTTTTTGTTGAACAGACATTTGTATTTCCTCCTTAGTCTGTTCTGCATGAAAAAAATGTTTTTGATTCCCTAAAGAAAAATATTCTGAAGACAGCTGGATACTGCAGCTTGAATCTCATACCTGCCTCTCACCATTCCATGATTGCTGGGATACATTTGCTTCTTTTCTGCCTGGTGTACAGTGAATAATCATTTTCTACAAATCTCCAGTTTTTAATACCTTGCCATTCTTCTACAGTTTTGTCAGGATTAGCTCTTTCTGTTGGTATGACATTTACTAATACAGGTGTTAGCTGCTTTCTCATGGCCAGATTTGGAGCATATGCTCAATGTGCCCTTTCATTTAACAAATCCTGCTGTTGATTACCAGTCCAGTTGCTCATTTATGCTTTCTGAAAATTAATACAGTCTATTCCTTCCAGTATCTCTGCTACAGGAGACAATCTCAGGTTTGTCTCTGCATGCTCTGTCTTCTAATGCTACCATTTTTGAAACAGCTTTTCTTGAGAAGTCTCATACTCAGCCAGCCTTTTTTTTTTCATTTTAACCTCCGATTTTTGCAGGTTTATCAATTCATTTGAATAGCTGTTTAAAGCTTCTTTGATTTTTTTTTTAGGTTTTTATTTGATTTGACATACTCATTCACTATTTCATGTATTTTCATCAGCTCTGAATATATTTAATTTATTTTTCTCCTCTAAATTACTGAAAGACATCTCTTGGACCAAAACCGGATTTTTGCAAACCATCTACAGGATTCTCCTCAGCCAGTGTTTTCTCTTCACCTTGTCTAGTTGATTTTCTTTCAGTCCCTCTAAGTTTCTTCTTTGCTGGCATCCAGGCAGTGTACTTATGATCCAGTAACTGAAATTTACCAAAGCTGGCAGAACTATTAGCCCTTTTCTCTTAGTTTCTTTTTTCACAGTGGGAGAGCTGAAATTAAGGCATTGATCAATGTGCTGCCATCTTAGAAGTCCTGTCCTGATTTTTTTTTTGAGCCAAACCCCCCCTGTCATAGGTGCATCTTATCTCTTGCATTCAGGACTTCTGCCTGCTCCTTTTTCCCCACTAGCATGTCTTCTTATCCTTAATCAGTTTTCCCAGTTTTGTGCTTGACATTCTCCTTTTTCTTCATACCTGTAAAAGCTTTAATTACTATCCTTGGTCTCAGATGCCAGGTATGTTCTATCTTTACCATTGCTGTTTTTATCCTTGTGGCTGGCTTTATTTTACCAGTTCCATCACTTTCTAAGTTGACTGGCTATGTTCTGAACTTCCATTGCTTAAACATTTCTCCTGCATACTTGATATTTCTTCAATCTCCACAACTTTTAAATGCATTTGACTTTATTTGTTTCTTGTTTTTCCTTCTCTTTAGCACTCTTTTCCTTCCTTTCCAACCTCTCTTTATTCTTCCCTGTAGCTCTTTCATCTATCTATAGCTCTAACTGTCACCAGAGCTATTCCACACTTTGCTCCCTAATTTCTGAAAGATACCCTCCTATAGCCACATATCTCTGTTTTTATTCCACCCATCATTCCTGACATATTATAAATCATAACAAAACAGGGTCACCATTTGCTAGCTTTCCCTAACCTATATGTTTTTGATACCGTCTTCCTTGGTCAGTGCCATATCTAATATCTTCCATTTCCTGGTTGTTTTATTGATGTGATAATCAGGTACTGGTTGGCCAGGGTTTCAGCAGTCTTCTTTTTACTGCTATTACCCAAGGCTGACATCTCCAGCAGCATTGTTTCATGGGTTACCTCTCCTCTTCAGAGTGATCTGTCACTGCAGACTACTCTACCCTTTAAAGGTCTTCTTCACATTCATCCCTGCTTACTGCCAGCAGACTGCTGATTGGACACCATCTTGACATTCTAACTATCAGCTAATGTTATGTCTGTTAAATGACTGCTACTGATTAGTACTGTTTCTGTCTCATACTTTCAGTGACCAAGTATTAGTTATATTTATCTTGGGTTTTATTTTGAATGATACATTTTGTAGGCCACAGTTTCAGTGGGATTACCTGATGAACAACTGTAATTAAAATAAATAAGTACATTTAACCATCACAGTAGGATATAGGGATAAAGCTCTGACTACAGCTGAGGTGATCTGGGTTTGATTAGTGGGTCAGGGGTGTGAGGAGCTGGCAGGCAATAGATGAGTGTACCTGTCCTGGTTTGAGTGCACATGGCTGAATGCTTCTTGCAACTGATTACTGTGGAAAGTTGGGAACTTATAGAAGGGGTATTGCCTTAAGTTGGATAGGCAGGGTACCTTGTCTGAGTCAGTGTGAATGCAGAACAACATGTTAGCATGTCGCAACTGCATGCCCACCCACAGACATTAGATTAATGCAAAGAGGATGGAGAAGTTAAGGTTTAAAATACAAAAATATCCTTTAGCAGCAATATAAAGTTGCATTGGAGGCTCAGTCTCCTCACCACCCCCAAGAATGGGTTGTAGTAAGTCCAGTGGAGGACATGAATGACCAGTAGATCTGGTGGACAAGGAGAGACCTTGATGGTAGCTGCTGTCCAGCTGCGAAGTGACAAAAACAATAAAAAATACATGAGAAAACAGAAAGACTATAGGAATTGATCTTGATATGCACACTGTACACACTGTTTGGGGGAAAGAGAGAGAGAGTGAAGTTGAAGAATAAGCACAGATGGTTACAAAAGACTCATGGCTGGCAGCTTACTTCACTGACAGCATGGTAAGACCCTTAAATGAGTTACCTGTGGAGAGGTACAAGTCATCTTGTTGGTGACATTCAAAGCTGTTATAAAACTGGCAAGTCTGCTTGACAGTTTGATGCAGAGAGCTAAGGCTGTGGTCTCCTAATGAGCTTCTTACAGTAGTCCTTCATTTGATTCCCTCAGTATCAGTGTGGTACTGTGAGACTCTGAGCAAGTAATTTGATTTGACAGTTCTTTTTTAGTCACTCCTGAAAAGCGGCTGCTGCTTATAATGGTATACTTGGTTGACAAACAAGTAAATAAACAGATATAAAAACAATGAACAATGACAGGACATTCAGGATGATGGAAGAGGCAGCAACATGAGTCTTCATGCTCTGGCAGGCTTCACAGACCTTTTGCCTTCTGTATACAACTTTCTTTGGCTACATTTGTATACTTACAATTCTTGCTCATGGATGTGTGGTGTTTCAGATCAGTGTTTCTACCTTGACTTTGGTTGCTAGTTTCCTGTCAATGCTTATAATGCTAATGTGATTCTCATCATCAGCAGAATCATACCTCTCAGCTGCCTGCACTTTTGCAGAATATCCAGACTGTTCCCTCATGTTTTTTGTCTGTTTCTCATGCAATTTTGTGGTTTTCTGGCAAGTCACTGAGGACTGATGTCACTAAATAATGACATATTTGAGTTTCAGACTTAATGTCCTTCAGAAAATGCATGCTAATACAAAACATGTTCTAGTAACTGTCGAAGTTTATAAGAGTAATACTTTAAATTTGTCCCTAATTATGGGTATTTGCTCCCACATTATTTTTGGCTTTGTCTAGATTTCTTGTGCTTAGAGGTTGAGAGGTATGCCCAGAATAACTTTTCTAACCATTCTGCCTCTTCAGGGGAAAGAGATGTTTGTTTCCAAACTATGCATTTACACATATACAAACATACTCGCACAAACGCACACCCACACCCACATAACCGTACATGTGTGCACACAAATTCATATGCACACATACTGTAGATAGAGGCACACACCTGCATAATATGAATAATGATTCACTTGAATATGCTATAGGTATAAAAAAATTATAAATATATATATTTCTTTGTATTTTTACAATCTAGAAACTAACTGTTTCCAGTGATGGCAAACCTGTAACATGCGTGTCAAAAGTGACACACTCCACAATGTTTTGGGTGACACATCAGCAATCATCAACACCCGAGTTACCAAAGACATGGCTTTTGTATTCGTTGCTCATGTGAAGTGCACTGAATTATTTTGTGCCAGGAGCTGTTAACACGCCAAACCCCAAAGATTCGCTATCACTGGAACCTACTCTCTTTGAAGCATTCTATACTATGCTATATGAGCAGTGCTGTGATATTTTCACTTATGTATTTTCCTTATATTGCTATAGTAGTCAAACAAAATTATTTAGAAATTCTGCACCTTCCAGATTTCACCAAGCACTGTTTAGATCAAAAAGGAGACCAACAGTAGGCCTGATAAAACAATATAACATTGATTTTTCAATACAGGCAATACCTTTCACATGCCTCATGCAAAGGATTGTATTCCCTATGTCCACACAACTTTTGTAAAGAATTCCAGGATCACTGTACTAAGGGAATAAGGAAAACTTCCCATCACAGGCACATCACTAAGTGTTTCAACTTTTCCATGAAGCATACAAAGGATGACACTTGAGCAAGCATATGTTAGCTAAATGCCCAAATCCCTTATTGCTTGTAAAATAACTTCATATAAACTGTATATGTCATGCACATGAAGTACACAGGTGAACATTATTTGCATACTGAAACTGTTGTTTTCTACATGTTTTGTACTGAATGCATTTAAATGTTTGCTTTGCACAGTGCTTTGGGATACATTATGCATGACATGGTCCTACAGTATTAAATAACTGCTCTGCAAAGAACTTGAAGACACAGTGCATATGAAATAAACTATAAATCAAACTGTATTCTGTACTACAGCCCATTGGCAATTAAGTTAGAATACTCCTTTGTAAAGCATTTGGTTTGCAGCAAGAATGAATGCTAATATATAAAATTTCTATAAAAGCTATTAAACAATTTCTTCTTACTCTAGGAACTGCTGCTTGTTTTACTGCAGCATAAAACACTTTAGATGTGGAATGTATTAATGATAGTATATGTAATTTGCATTATATAGCTGTACTTCAGCTAATATTTCTGGCCTTACTGCTAAACATATTACTTTGGGATACAGTGTATCTGACTGGTGTGCTGTCAGTTTTGCATTAATTTGCTGTACCAGCTGTAAGTGCTTGGCTTACTACTACAAAAAGCACTCCGCGGTTTAGTGTGACGATGATACACAATGGTTGTATTTGTACCTGAATAACTAGTACTTACTCATTGCTGTGTCAAATAAATAAATAAATAATAAATAAAATATAGCATGTATGCATGATGTTATATGCAAGGCTTTCACGTGCTCTTTTTGAGTACAAACTGGAAGCGGTTTTATCTATTCATTTCCATTCTGGTGAACTCTCAGATCACTGTTTTCTGAAGGAATTCACCGTGGATGTGGCTTGTATGTGTATGTTGTGAATGACTCATTTAGTTTTGTAGATTTCCTCTTTCTTCATGTTGGTGTGACCATGAAGTTTGTACATAGGGGTGCATTTTGTCATGTTGAATTACCAACAGATTTTGCTCATGCAGTTGATTCCTCAGTGGAAGCTACAGTTTGCATAACATGACATTAATCAAGCACTAATAAACACCTGCTAGTATGTAAATGAGTTAATTGCAATACATGTAAATGGTGGTATTCAAAGTTTCCGTTATTCATCTGTATCCCACCTACTGTGAATTGACTGACTGCTGTATAAAGCACTTTGCATTGTAGCTTGTAATGATGGATGTATATAAAGTCTGTGTTGTTGTGTACCACAATTGATGTTTCCCATCTTGATGCTATGTAACATGGTGGTATGTAAAGTTTTCATTATTTGGCAGTAACACACCTCCTGCTGCTTGTTTAAATGTGTAAAGCACTTTGGGTAGCAGTCAGTATCAGTGGAGTTGTATGAAACTTGCATTACTGTAGGACTTGTGTCATTGCCACATAACCAAGTTGTGGATGTAAGAATGGTTCCACATGAAAGATGATGTCATGTGCTGCAACCCAGGTGATAATGCAAGTTCCAGTGCCATGTGAAGTGCATGTCTGTGAATGATACTACCAAATGCTGCAGTAGGCAGCTGCACCCTTTGCAGTATTGTTGTATAAATTATACTGGGACACGGTGTATGTGCTAATAAGTCTAATTTCATTTGTACTGTATGACTGTTACATTATCACTGTGTAAATGACAGCACTAAAAAGCTCTAAATATCTTTGGAAAGCTATTTAAGTGCCAAGAAAGTATTGCATATACTTATTTTCATTCTGTTTCCATTCTATATTTTTATATCTTTATCTACAACTCTCTCTCTCTATATACACATATATATATATATATATATGTATATATATATATATATATATATATATATATATATATATATATATATATATATATATTATATGGAAAGGACTTAAAAAAACTGAATAATTTGATTGCCTAACAAGGACATGGAAAATATGATCAATGCACATCTGAAATAAGTTCCTGTCTCAAAAAACTATGGCAATAAACATACATTGGTTGTGTTCTAGTCAGATATTCCTCTGCAGTTAGAATTATAAACCTTTAAAACACCCTGGATATCTTTTCATATCTATTCAGTGCATACCCCATCATGTAATATGTTATATGTTATTACACCCACACTAACTGGAACTCAAGCAACCGGCAAAAACATATCGGAGAAATACAATTACAGTTTTAATGTGTTGCAGTCCCTGTTTCCCCCATGCAGAAACATACCTTACATTTTTAGAGTTTTAGAGTTTTTAAAAGGAAGATAGGAATAACGTCCCTCTCTCTCCAACTTGAGAACAAGTCAAACCAAACAAACACTACAGGGTACGGTATTAGTCATGCCTATTTTTAATAGTAACTCTCAGGCAACCAGAAACCACAGTTATCCAGCATCTACCAATCTTCATGGGTGCCGGTTAACTGAGAGTTTATTGTATATGTGTGTATATATATATATCTATCTATATATATATATATATATATATATATAT
>NC_056738.1:459235954-459238454 GCF_019279795.1 Protopterus annectens
AATTTGTAACCACGCTGTGAGGTTTCTAAGATCCTAAGCTTCCACATTACAATAAAATGTTAATGAGCCATCAGAAATTCAAAGAACATGACGTACACCATGTACCTTAACAAGTGCTTATTCTATGAAAATAGAGAGAGTCACACAGCACAAAATGCTAACATGATGGGAGATGGTTTTAGCCAAAGCCATAATTTCTGTTGCTGCAAATAAGTATCAGCCTTAACTGTTTGTCAAATCTGTTAGGTGAGATCTATAGCACGCTGATATCCGTGCTTTTGACAGGCCTGGCCCAAATCATGGTACTAGGTTCAATCTGCTTCATTTACTTCTAGAAACACATTTTTGAACTTACAGACCACAGGGCTTGTTCACTCAGCATGTATAAGTATGCAGATAAAATATTAAGTAGCGTTAAGAACAGAAAATTACTCTGGGTAAAGGTTAATGAGGGCTGTGGTACTCATTGCTGCATTACAGTTCAAACTGACTATATCTGCTTTGTAGAAATTCAGCATGTGATGTTTTAGTCACCTACTCAGGCAGCGTTAAAAAAAAATCAGATCAACAAACAAATAACTAAGTTAAGCACAGTGTGTGGATGTGCCATATTTTGTTACACTGCCCTGCGGGGCTGCATGCTGTGTTACCATATCTATACTTCTTTTCATATTACTTTCCTGAAATTAAACAATTATAAACAAATATATATTACTGTCATTTTCATCCCTCCTGGTAACAATACAGCTATACTGGAAAGTATTATATATTTGACATCCATAACAATTCTGCAAGTAAAATTACTATTAGATGATGTGAATGCCAGTTGGTTGGACATAAACTCTAACTCCCCTACATCTAGCATGAAATTATTTGGTTTCACATGACTAATTAATAGTCCCACACATTATAGCAAGACATAAATTCCCTTTCAGACTGGATCCTAGTATCAGACCCTAGCGAATAAACCACCACAACTGCAATGTTTGACTATCTCAGTGATCATCTTCCAATCAGTGCAGCTAGACATTTCACAAACCCACCTAAACAGCATGTATATAAAACAAAATGCAACCTTTCCAAGTTTAACCTGGAGATGTCATCTATTAACTGGAACATCGTAAAAATCCACTCCTTCGGTGATGCTGTAAATAAATTCATAGGTTCATAGGTGTGTGCTAGGCTAATGGCCCTGGAGTCTTTACAAGCCTAGCCCATAGAAGTGCCCTGGCATTGTGCCACCCGATGTTAGTTCCCCGTGACTCTATCAAGTAGAGCCACTGGAGTGATCCCCGGGGTAAACTTTCTATTTCCTATCCACTCATCAAGATTTCTCTTGAAGAGGGCCAGTGAGGTGGCTTGACATGTATAGAAGTCTATTCCAGACCATGGGCAGTCTCTGCATTATGAACCTGTCCCTTCAGCATGTTCTGTGGATTGTAGTAATGAGATTGAGGTCTCCGGGGCATGTGGTGGGGAGGGATTGGGATTTCTTTAAATGTAGCATTTCTATAAGAGCTGGGTCAGACATTGCTTTGTAAGTCAAGCAGAGATTGCCTCCTAGTAGACAATATGAGACAGAGAATACCTGGAGGTTTTTGAGTCTGTCCATGTAGGTCATGTGTTTAAGGCCTAGGATCCTCTTTGTGAGGTACTTTTGTGGCCTCTCCAACTATTGCAGGTGTCTAGTGAGCTACATGCCAAATGGGGCATTATACTCTATGACTGGTCTAATGAGGGAAGAATAAAGAGAAATGATGACCTCTTTCTTCCTGGATGCAAAACCCTTAGTAATGAGAAGTGCCACATAGAAGGAGTTTCCAATCACAGTGACAATGTGGTGGTCGAATGAGAGGTTGCTATCAACCTGTGTTCCCAGATCTCTTATAATGCTTTCAGTGTTCAGTGGGCTCCCATCTATGTGGTAATTAGTGGGGACTGAGTTTTTCCCAAAGGGGATGACACATTTTTTGGCATTAAGCTTAAGTCCATGGTTTCGACACCAGTCATTGATCTCAACAAGGCCTTTCTGTAGGATGTCTGCATCACTTGGGGAGTTAATAATGTCTCCCAGCTTGCAGTCATCTGCAAACGTAGTCAGCCAGAGCCCCTCCATGTTGGCCTGGACTTCTGAGAAGTAGATGCCAAACAGGAGAGGATACCAGGACCGATCCCTGTGAGACCACTCATGACTGATCGGCAATATGACTTGGAGTCCACTACTTTCACACTGTTGTTTCTATGAGCCAATTTGCAACCCACCTAATCATATAGGGGTGGATGCCTAGTTTGGTGAGTTTATCAATAATTCCAGAGTGAGGAATGGTATCAAAGGCCTTGGCCAGATTGAGGTAGGCTGTATGAACTGCCTTATCTCATCAACAGCTCTGGTGACTGACTCATAGAAGTCAACCAGGTTGAGCAGGCACGATCTACCTTTCACAAAACCAAAGTGCGTGGGATCTAGAGTTTGGAGATTCCCTAAATCCTTGTTAATTAG